>NC_080670.1:188290113-188312079 GCF_030247195.1 Topomyia yanbarensis
ATCCGCAGCGTTTCCGTAAGCCAGCTCATACATTGCTCGCGACGGGTCTTATTTTAACGATGAGCTGGCGGATTGAAAGGCTCACAAATCTCCAACCAGCTTTTGCCTTTTTTATACGCCATAGCAGTACGTTGATGGAAATTTGATTTCATCATCAGATGGAAATCGAAATTGAAAAATGCACTCCAGTAATCCACCGAACATGTAATTCTTCGTAACGGTTTCGCTCATTCCCAGGGTAATCACTTAATCTCACCTTCAGTCGAGAGCCAGATTGGATTTCCCTCGTTTGATGTAATTTCCCGATTTGGGTTTGTGCATGGATTGATGGATTTGCTGGATGGAGCACGCCATGACTTTTAGCAGATTGCCTCTCGTCGTCGTTAAAGTAGGTCGATTACCGGGGTATCATTGCGGACAAACACACACATATTCAGGCTCACATGTGACGGAAGTGGTTTGTAATTCGACGACTCGAGTCACCACCCTCCATAAAGAGGTATCCTCGAGGATCCACTTACTCATTTCCGCCGACTCGTGAAGCGTACTAGAGTAGTGAGAGCAGGGGTTTTTTTTCTCGCTGCATATTCGAATCAGTGCCAGCGAGTTATTTACGCCTGGGGTACAACAATGGCACATGGGGAAAGATTCATGTACATGTAGGCAAGCAGCACTACCAGCAATTGGTAGGGGTGGGGGGGACTGGGCAAATTCTCAAGGGGGTGTCATTGAAATCGGAGACGTACAACGAATAATGCCGCTGCAAGCGACTTGTTCATAAGGATCGTGTCGAGGAAAAGAAAATCGATGACACTGACGACACGCTGGCTGGCCCGGTTCCAAAAGGAAATAAAATATGCGAGGAGTCTCTACCAACTCACCCGTAAGTGAACCGGGAAGGGTACGAAAAAAAAGAATATTCCTTTGGTCGATTTCAATGTACACAGATTTGTTGCTCAAGGAGTCCTTGTGGCAAAACGTGTTCGTATGCTCAGCAAAAATCCTGGCCTACTCTTCAAATACGTCATAGCTATCTATGTCGTGTTAGTTGTTTACCTTTAACGACTTCCTGGAGTGTACCATATACGACAGAAGGAAAGATCGTTTACCACAATTTCGCTTACCCCACTCTCAACCGGATGGCAGCCATTGTTGCTTCAGGCACAATCTCGTTAATGCTTGTGCGTGTGGTAAAAGTTACGAGCAAGTGATAATTCTACCATCGTTTCAGAAAGCAATCTCGCCGAACATGAAGAGCCATTTAGACGAGGCAGGCAGGAAAAAAACGAGGAGAGCCGTCTCCAGCCAATTGGTCGGAAATGGACGATAGCAGCGGCAACAACAAAAAATCGCTGCTGTGAAACAGCCATTGCAACTGTCAGCGCTAGAACATCTACACGGCCAATGTTGATTATTCCCAGCGTATTGCCATGTTCTACATTCACACCCTACACATATATGCGGTCGTTAATGGCAGTCGATGATGGTGATGATGGGTACCGAGCGGAAGGAGCCGCCTGGTACCCCCGCACTTGTCATACCTTTCACCAGTGACCATGTTGGCAAGGAGCAAATATGTTACCAGTAATGACATGCAAAGCAATCAGTTCTATGAAGCGGCTTCTATCTGGCCGATTGAACGGAAATGTAATGTTCCAAGTGTCGATTCGATCACACGTCAATTTCCGTTTCCGAAGGATTTTAATTCCATGTCAATGACGATATGGCATATCAATGCAGGAGGAAGCGGTCAGGAACGTGCTTCAAGAAAATAAGTCGGAGTCTATATTTGAACTTTCCGAGTATCGGTGCACGTTTGAGTTTGGAGGATGATATAATTTTTAGAGCTTCTGTCGTTGTTAAGATCACATTCGCTCGAAAAAGCATTTAGTCATGTAGTACAGGCGAATTAATAAAACCCTTGCGCAACAAAATATAGAAAATTTAGTTTGCCTTTTTACCCCTCTGTCTGACCGCGCATCGACGTGCTTCTCATTTGACTGGCAAAAGTCGAATGAAGCACATGCGCGGGACACACATAATTTCCGAATATTTGATTTGATCTCCTAAGGAGTGTTGGCTATTCCCAAAATTTCAAATCTGCCGACTTCGATTTCTTTGATAAATTTCAGATTAAAAAGTTCTACGCGCTACTATACAAAAACAGAAACGATGCCGAGCAAGAATAACTCAGTTCTTTTCGGTCTTCTTAGGAATCAGAATGGTATGAATGTTAGGCAACACACTATCCTCAGCAATGGTCACGCTGGAGAGCAATTTGTTCAGTTCTTCGTCATTTAGAATGGCAATCCGCAGTTGGACGTGGGATAATCCTGGTCTTTTTGTTTCTATGGGCTGCGTTTCTTGCCAGTCCGAATATTTCGGCGGCGATATATTCCATTACGGCGGTCAACTAGACCTTTCTCAGCAGACGGTGGATTCGGCTGACAGTAAACTGGAGACCGGCACGAAACGAGTGGGATTTTGGTTTCCCCGTCACCTTTCCTCCTTTGCCGTGTCTATACATAGCGAGCGTATGTGTGGTGTAGCACGAATGCAGCATACGAATGATGCCACACTCGCTTACGACTACCGGTTTTGAACTCGGTTCAGCTTACGTTCGGAGCCAAATGTGCTGGCCAACGAACGAAATCAGTTTACTTTCATCGTCGAAGAGGAGCTTCGAACGAAAACTGCTCGAGATTTTCGGCTCGGTGCGTGTAATTAGCAATAAGCTTGAGTCACATGATTGAAAATCAGTTTTTCCTGTGTGTGTATGCTAATTTTGACCCGTCGGAAATAGAAATAATAGTTGATGAAGGAAAAAATGTTCAAATTTAATTCTTGGTTAACTCTCCGGCAGTCGCGCTAGTGAACTGAGTGCACGCTGCTCTGAAAATCTGAGCCATTTGCGCGACTTCCGGAGGGTTAATGGTTTTATAGTGCTGATAAGGGCTAACTAGTTTTCCAATGAAAGTGTTCTCTGGGTAGCATATTTTTGTTACTAACACGGATTTCTACTAACAAATTATTACAGTCAGTCCACTGAGCAGACTGTAGTCTCCGACCAATAGAAACCGACTAAAATCACGATTCTTTCTGTTCAAGATTTGCAGCTCGGTGCATGAAATTAGCGGTAACCAATCAGGAACTGGTTTCTAAAAGCTACTTTTCAACCATCAGAAATGAAAACGATTGCCCCTGCTAGTACCAGGTAACGAGCCAAATTGATTCATCCACCAGCAGTGTACAACTCACAAATAAATATTTCCTTTTCGGCATTGTACAGCCCTTTGAGGAGATGCTCCGTTCGCTCTAAACAGCTCAACACGAATGATTATGAAACAAATCCGTAACAGGCGTATATTTAATATTTTTCATCATTTAAGTGTTGGTGCACTATATTGAGGGCTTTGACCGAGTTGAGCTAAAAATTTTCAAAACTTTAATGTATACTGAAACATCATTTCTGGCATATGTTTTGATAAACTGGTATTATTTTTTCTAAACTCTTGGGCCTCTCCCGAAACTTTTTGCTGGCTACGTGCTTGCCGTGGATGAGAAACTATTTAACTGAACGGATCATTAGACGATGGACTTTTTACAATTTTGGGTGGCATTGCAAAAAAAACTTGTCAAATGCTTAAAATGTAGATTCGTTCGAGAAGGGAAGGGAATCCAATGAATTGCGAAGAAAATAGTCACCTTGCCAAGAGCGGTTTTTTCATTATTTTGGCCAGAGATGCGATGTTAGACACCACTCCACCCTGTGCAATATTCACATTGGAGGGCAATTTGTTCCTGCTGGCTCCAATACTTCAGTGACAAGTCTAAAGACTAGAATAACAAAGAGACGCCATGTTTTGTTTGGAATTCCAATTTAACTGTCAATGTCATTCCAAACGAACAAGAGAAATGTCAATCGTAAATGTTTAGCATTTGCATGTTATGCACGTCATGTTACATTATGTGGCATTGTTTTTAAGGAAGTATTGTTATCCAATTCATTAGAATTACTAAATATTTTAAAGATAAAAGTTATATCCTCAAACCAAATTTATTACAATACCATCGTATTTGGAAACACTAACGAGAAAATGGTTGTTTGATGGGAGGACGAAATTCAGCATGAGGGTAACGAATACCAAATGATGCAAACATTTAAAATGAAAGTCGTTCCGTTACTGGTCTATATCAGCAAAACAAAGCAAAGCTCTTTCGTTTCCAGCAAACTGACAAAATAGGAATATATGAACAAGACTTTAACCACGCCTCTTTTTGTTGTGGATTCGCTTGCAATCGAAAAAAATCGCAATTAATCTTGGCCTAATATGGTTTTGCTGCTGCAAAATACCATTCCTATATTTTAGCTGGTCGAGAAACTCAGCAGACCAGAAGTCGCATCAGATTTTTATATTGGCTAGAAGAAACAAACGGATTAACAACAAACAAGTTTTGTGAGGCTTGCACATTTGCAGTGTTGTTTGTGATTTGTAGCTTGGTTACGAGTTGAATTGTTTTCACTGAATTAAGATGGCGTCTCTTGGTTATTCTAATCTCTTTAGTGACAAGGTATTCCATCAGTGCTGCCAGGTAGACGGGTGGTCTGGCACCGACACGCCCGGCCTAGTTACCCTTTCTCAGTAGGCAGCGGATTCGGCCGACATGTCGATGATGTCGCACTTGCATACGACCCTCGGTTTTGCACTCGGTTCAGTTTACGTTCGAAGTTAAAGTGGCTGGCCGTCGAAGCAAAACAGTTTATGTACTTCTATCATCGAAGAGGTGGAGCTACGAACGGCAACTAGTCTGGCTCGCGTTTTGCGTTGATCGAATTGTACGGACCAATCATTCCCCTAACAAAATCAATTTTTTCAGTAATTGTATATTCTACAAAATTAGTTACAAAATTGTTATTCAGTCAAATAGCGCAAACATTTATTCATTCAGTGCAACGCAATAGTGGTATAATAATAGTTGGCGAAATAAAAGATTTTGAGATTTAATTCTTTTGAGTCGTTTAATAGCGCTGATTTGTTTGTCGAAAAATATATTCTCCGGTTGGGAGATTTTTGTTCCAATTGGCCCTGTTTATTAGCACAAATTAATCCACTGAGATAAATTCCAATAATAAACTTCTCCGGACATTTGACAAGATAGGTTGACTGGCTGCAACCGAATAAAATCACAATTCCTTCTGTTCAAGATTTGCGGCTCGGTGCATGAAATTAGCGGGAACCAATCACGAACGAGCGTCGGTCAGATGATTTAAAATCTGGTTTTACGTATATGTGGGTGTGTTTGCTATCTCTCACTCATCGAAAATGGAAACGATGGTCTCTGCTAGTAGCAGATAACGACACAGACTGATTCATTCACCAGCATTGTATAGCTCACAGATAATTCCTTCTCGTTTTTGTACAGCCCTCCGTTCGCCCTAAGCAGCCAAATACGAATGATAATAGAAGCAAATCTGTAGCGAAACTATATTTAGAACTTTTGAACATTGAAGTGTTCGGTTGGTGCACCCTATTGACAGCTCTGACCGAGATGAGATGGAAAATTTCACTTTTTTCGAGAAGTTTTCGAAAGATTTTTAAAACACGCAGTTTTACAGGGTGCGTCAGCTGAAAGTATTCTTTTTCTGAACAACTCTGCCATTTTTAGCCGTTTTTCATAAGTAAACAAGTGTTTTAGGATATTTTATGCCATTTATTATAAACTAGGTTTAGAATTCAACGTCGGTTAAATGACTACCCCCATTTGATACACAAAAAGCGGGCTTAATAGCAGCAATTTCAGCTCGTATATTAGCTTTGAGTTCTTCAAGGTTCCTAGGTTTGCTAGAATAAACTTTACTTTTAAAGTAACCCCACAGAAAAATGACCGATAAATCCAGAGAACGAGGAAGCCATTCCAAATCAACATTTTTGAGACAACGCGTCCCGGGAATTTACTCTGCAAGTGTTTATCTGTCAAAATCGGCTGAAAAAAATGGCGGAGTAGTTCAATGTTGAAATAGGATACATCTAGATAGCGTAACTTGTAGCAAAATTCATAAAATTATTTTTTAGTTGTCCTACTGGAGCTGTAAAGCTTGGTTCTCGGAAGGACTCCCTATCAGAATTGTTGAATTAGAGTGCAGTAACCCCAATTGTACGTTCTATGGAATTAGTAACAAAATTGTTGAGAATAGCTCCCAGCAAGTAGTGCAAAAATCTAGTTATTTTATTCAGTACAACAGTAGTTATTTACGTTGAAAAATGGGTAATATTCCGGCTGAAAATTTTGAAATGGGACCTTTGAAAGGTTAGAATTAATTCACTTCAAAAGTTATATGATTCACAATGAATATGTGACAACGGGATCCACACCAAGCCACCTAAATTAACGGCACAGGGCCACAAAATGGATGGACATAAATTAAAATCGTCCCCGAAGTATCGGATGCTTTTTCATACCACAATGTACCTATGGGTTATTTAGCAAATAACTTTAAATTCAAATCAAAATTAATCAACACACTGAATGTTCATCCGATTTTTTGCAAGGAAAGTCAATTACTCAAGTATTGTTGTGCGCTGATTTACGTTGATATCAGTTGCGAAACGGAACTCCTTATACCACAAATATAAATGAGTAAAAAAACTTAATGCATGGTACTAATATACCACTATTGTTGCATTAACACGAAGAGTGCGAGTTGATGAAACATTTTCCATTAGAAAAGTGACGTGATTGCAATAGAAACATTTAACGATAGTTCCTACATATTTATCATTTACAGTTTAGCGGATATTGACGGTGTTAAGAACTCCCGACCGCCATCTACTTTCATACAAGAAAATTTAAACAGCACCGCATCGAAAATAATTTTATCTTCCCAGATAAATCCATGCATTCTTCCAACACTGGATGAAATAGCACCGCTATCTGTGTGATCGTTAAGGTCGCGCTAGCCGATCAGCGACATTGCGGCGGGCTCGGCGAGCTTTTTCATTGCCTATAGAGTACTTGACAACATTAAAACACCATTATAAATACTTTAGGAAAGCGGTTTCAAACGTTTAAATTGACTGACAGTTTAACATATGACAGCTGGAGGAAAACAAACCCTGGGTGGCCATACCTACCGATTTATCGGTAGTCCTACCGATTTTGGTCTTCCCTACCGATTCACAGACGACCAAGGCAAAACTACCGATATTTTGTTATTCCTACCGAAAACTACAGATTTTTATTGATTTTGGACACATCCTACTCCACATTCATTTTTTGGGTTGGATTTGGTCTGAGATCTGTGTTGTCAGTATTTTACAATTCTATGTCAATACTACGTTTTTGGGACAACAACCCGGCCTACCGATAACTACCGATAAACTTTTGGTGCACCTATCGATATTAAGGAATTCTATCTGGCCACCCTGAACAAACCCCCAAGTAGTGTGAGTGAAATCATTGCATAGAACTCTACGGCTTGAGAAACAAAGCCAAACCCTTTGTTTCGCGACTCGCGTACCGTTCAGTCAGTTTAGATCCGGTTGCTGCGATGCGTGTGATTTGATTTGTTTTCGCCGCGTGTGGACTTCTTTTCTTTTGCGGAAAAAGAGAAATAAACTGCATTTTTGACAGAAATTTTTCCTGGTTAGTAGAAAGATGAAGTATTCGTTGATCGCGTGGTTTTTCAGCGGAATGAAATTCCTAGCTTTTCGTAGCCTTTTCTAATGTGACCAATCACTGAAGAAGTTTCGGGAGTTTGCTGCTGATGGCCATGTTGTATGAAATGTGATCGTTTTGAAACTGGATGTAGTGTGCTCAAGTAATGACCAATTAGTGCTGGAATTCGATTACAGTCGTGATTCGCTGGTTGGACATTTTTTAACTGGACCGCTTTTTAGTTGGACCTCCACTAATTGGACCATTGTCCAACTAAAAAGCATCTGAACATCAAAATCTCATGTCAAATTTACTTTGACAATCAATCTGACAATATTTAGAGATGTGAATAGATGCATTTAAACTGTCATCATCTCCTTTGTAGAGTTTTTGATTTTTGTCAGTCGATCCAACTAGCGAATCAAATTCGTTAGTTGGACAAGGCTGTGGCCCAAGCAGCGAATCACGACTGTACTTTCTTTATCAGTGCAAAAAAGTGCTTGTGAAAAGAAAAAAATGGTGTTATATATGAGCTTTTCAAAAACAGTGTTCGTAATAGATAGACTGCGGTTGGCCATTTTATTAGTTACGATGACGCTACAATCGGGAGATAAAAGCTCAATCGGTTAAATTGATTAATAGCAATTGCTTTCATCCGTGCAAAAGTGATTATTAAGTGAAAAGGAGGAATATGAATATGAACGCTTCATATAAGAAATTAGTGTTTTTGTGGCATTTTACTGCTAATCGTTCACTGAGGGAAAAGCCCATTTGTCTCAAGCTCACTGTGCTACCAGTCACTAGCAGTGGTTGGCGCTGCAGTATGTAGCAGATAGTAGGCGACGACAGCAAGTAGGGTTGCCACCCCTCCGGGTTTGACCCGGAGACCCCGGTTTTCGGGAGCGATCTCCGGGTCTCCGGGTTTTACATCAATTTTTCCGGGTTTGGTGGGAACAAGCATAGGTTCAATTTTTTGGAATTAATTGATTCTTTACAAAATATTTAAAAAGTCTAAGTTAACTATTACTCTGGTTCAGATTTATTTTTCCCGACTAACCCTTCGTTTCAAGGTGGCGCACCAAATATTGCAAATTTTTTCACAAAGCAATGAAAATGAAAACAATTAAAATTTACTACAAATTAACCTTCCGGAAGTCGCGTTAGTGCACTGAGGGCACGCTGCTCTGAAAATCTAGCGAAATCGTCTTAGGAGATCAGCGGCTGCTCGTTCGGTAGGACATATGCGCGACTTCCGGAGGGTTAAGGAAAGTAATAATTCGCTATGGGCTACAATTGAAATGTTGCATTCCACTAAGTCGCTCAAAATGGTGTAAAAAAGTTAATAGGGATCTTTAGGAGTGTGCGGGTTAAGGCATATTCTGATGCAGATTAGTACCGTGAGTTAATATCGCAGTCCATTTTCAATTTTTTGGCCCGAAACTATTGAAAAAAACATTTTTTAGTTTGTTTCCTTTCAGGACAATAACACATCCAAACCCATGCGACTTGCACGACCCTATAGGTTGCCTTATCAGATCTACCATAGTTTGCAGATGAAACTTGGGATGGCAGGTTGCTAGCGGATTGACAAAGTACCAGATCATGCTGTGTGGGGTGCTGTCCCGGTTAACAATGAGGCGAACGAGATATTTGCAAATACGTCATTTAGTAGGACAACTGTCAGTTTGCTGGTTGAATTTAATTTGTTTTTTTTTTAATTTAAAAATCATAAAAGAATAATTAAGGTTTAAGAATGATATGAGTGTACTCGTAAGGACACCCGCTATCAATACATATACAAAACTGGCACAATTAAAGATCCCTATTGCTGCAATTTTACCAAATCATTTCACTCTTAGTGGGGCTTATCACCAGCTACACTAAGGTCTGGCAGATTTGTTCTAATCCAACTAACAAGGTCAACACCAAACGAGTTCTTCCGGTGTTGCTGCTACTCCGGCAGCGATCCTTAACCGGGCTAGGGAGGTGAGTTTTGCCCCTTTGTTGCGAAATTAAAATTTGTTGGTGATGAGTAACCGACACCACATAGTGTGATGTCGCAGCTCTGCCTCCTTTGCTCTCATTTTCCTGTTAGTTGTGGAGGAGAGCAATGCTCGTTCGACTTATCCTCCACAGTGAGAGTAGCTGGTGCTTTTGTATTCTTGGCACTTAGTCGAGGAAGTGAAATACTAGACCACATTAAACCGATAAAACCGTTCTCTAGCGTGAAAAATTTACAGTTTTACTTTAACCACAGAGAACAGACATCCATGATCGAACAAAATATTTAAAAAACGTGTGTAAACATTTGAATTAATATACGATAAACACTAGCGCCGCCAAACCCACTTCCAAACTATCCGTCAAATCCATTCCGGAACCGGTTCGAAATCCTGAATGGATTCAGTATGGAATCTTGCTCAAAGAAAACAACCGATTCCGTCTCTATCGGTTGATGCATTTGAGCTGGAATTCATGCTGGAAGTCCGAACCAGTTCCGGACTAGTTTGACTAGGTAGAGGAATAACCGCTGTCAATTCAGTCGAACTCAGCCACAAAAAAAACATGACGACAGGAGCACACCTGGTTTGGATATCCCAACTACCTTCGAAACCGTTAGAGATTTTTACACAAGTTGAATGCTGAAGATGGACGTCTGTTCTCTGTGCTTTAACGTAGTAATATAAAGCGATTAAAGTGCTCTAAAATGCCGAGCAATCGCTTTGATTCCAATTTCTGTATCGTTCCACTCAAAATCCACCCCCCCCCCCCCCCAGGTCAGTGAAAATCTCCGGGTCAAAGCCTCTCCAAAGGTGGCAACCCTAACAGCAAGAAAGTTTACGTGTCGCTACGTAGAACTGAAGGTTAGTTCGTTTAAAAATGCATCTATCTTACCTTATTGATAAACGGGATGTGTACCTTTGAGCTCAGTGACATGTCTAATTAATTCTATTGTAAAGCATAGTCTTCAGTTTTGCTGCTTCTTTACAGCTGATACCTGACAGTTCAAGCTATCCAGTGCTGCCATATATATTTGAACCATGTCCCGCATGCATGACACATTGATATTTGAAACTTACTGCCAAAAATTCGCTACGAACTCTGCAGATGGAAAAACGAAGGCATCTAGCTGTGTTGGAATCGTTCCGTTTTGACGTTTAAATTGGGAGGCAAACAAATTGCTTACTGGCTTAAGGGGGAGAGATCTCAGTGTGCGTATTTTAAACGTCTTTCTAAATAAAAATTCCGATAATACTACTTCAGTAGGTCTATCTCACTTAAATACTACAGTATTAATATTTTCCAGATACCCTTACACTGTCAATAAAATTTTCAACATTCTGTTTATGGTCAACATTTCCACTCGTGTCGAACCTGAAACTAGTTCAGTCATAGCAAGCTGGTACCGACTGTGCAAGAACCAAACTATACCAAAAATTTCAGATGAATCTGTTCTGGTAGTTTAATCTCGATCTGATTTATTTTAGCGATTCGCGTGCTTTCATCTGCGAATGTGTGATACCTTGCGTATCACACAAACCCGGCTGGCTGGAGCTTACACACAGACTAACAGACATAACACTATGAGGGAATTCCCTCAAAAAACATCGATCCGACAATTTTCCCAGAACACTAGCTCCACCTTTTATTCACGGTCCCAAACACTCATTTACTAGTGGCGTACCCCTCAGGTTTGGGAGCAATTTTTCACTAGTGGTCTATCCCCGTATGCTTGTTCATATGACAGTGGCTTCATAATTTCAAATGTGGCCACAGGCCCAACTACAAATATATTTAAAATGACTGTTAAAGCGGGCGAAGCTTTGTTTTTAAGTGTTATGTCTGTTAGTCTGTGGCTTACAGTCGAAGTTGCTATTCTATTTATATGTGGGTAGCTGGAAGTCCCGCTTTCACCGCTATACGCACATGATGAAGGCACTATAACGATGTGAGCGCGCCAGTTAAATTGATTTGCTTAATTCTGGCAGAATTTGGCTAGCGCTTGCGGGCGGAACCCGTGTGCCGAGAAGAACATCAGCAGAAAGCCGTCATCGTCGTCACGTCGGATATGGTGCCAGAGACTCGCTTTTCGTCGTTCCAAGGCAAATATGTAGGTATATAGACAAGCCTTGTAGGATACAGACAGAGAGAGAGAGAGAGAGAGAGAGAGAGAGAGAGAGAGAGAGAAATAGACTAACTTCGAGGAAAATGTTTCAAATATTCATTTGCTGTGCTTTAATCAATTTAGCGTGAAAATGAGTTTCGCTGGCAGCCACCTTCGGTGTATGCGAAATACCATTACAGGTTTGCGTGAATCAGGTAGAGATTAACGCCGACAGGTGAAAGGATTTGAAATAGTACCCATACGCCTGTAAGCTGTGGTGGCAATAATTTCTTGAGGCGCTGTGAGTTCAGGAACTTTTTTTCTGTTGGTTAGCGGAAAATTCGACGTAGAAGTTCATTCAATAAGGTTAACAAGATTAGATGGAATTATAGTTTTTGTGATATGTATTGAGGTGGCATAAAATCCTATTTTCTGAATTTCTGGGTTAGAAATACTCCGTGAACGTATAACAAATTGACATTTAATTTTAAAACTAACATTTTATATTCATTTTTATCAGTTTTGAACTTTCTGTTCGATGTTAAGCTGACACACTCTCATGAATTTCTGTTAATACGCCAAAATTCGTCATAGTTTAAACAATTAGAGCACAAATTGACACAATAGTCTAAATTGTGAAAGGTAATTCAGCCCTCCCGCCAGTCACTAAATACCCTATAAAATCCCACTGCTTCTCCATTTATTGCCTATTAAAGGATTAATTTTAGCACCCAGCATATGCGGATATTCGCCAGGCTATAGGCGTGTATAGAAAACAAGAACACCGCCTGTCAGGACTATTAGGGGCCATGCATAAATGACGTAGCATTTTGGGGGGTAGGGAGGGTATACTAAATTTGTGACGAAGTGTGACGAGGGGGAGGGTAGGGTCAGAAGATGTGCGACGTAGCATTAAGTTTAAAAGCCATTGTTTAGAGAATGCGGTTTTTCATGAGGTAAATTTTACGATTCGTGGAATTACAAGTTGGCAAAAATACGAAAAGATTTTGTATGCGGATGTAACTTGCTACACTAGTTAGCTAATGTTGCTAATTAGTAGACTTATTTTGGAAACTGAATTAAATTTTAAGTTCGGATTCAACCAAACAAAGTTCAGTAATTTAGATGGACGTATGCTTCTTAGAATCATTGGCAGCTGCAGGATTGTGAACTGAGAGAACTTCTCCTCATGCTCCAATTGACATATAAAATTCAAAACAAAAGAATCAACACTATATTTGTCATGAAATGGGCTTATTTTGCACGCAATTTGCTGTTGTAATGAAAATGTTGATAAAAGTCGTCAAAAACTTTGAAAGGACATGTATTTAAGGGGTTATATGTTGAGATGCGGGAAGAAATGGAAAAGTTTGAATTTTTATAAAGGTATGTAGCCATATTTTTATGAAATATTTGTTATACGTTTAGCGTAGTACAATGTCCAATTTGCAAAATCCACTTGAGAAAATAAATAAATATTAATAATTGTCAAAGTTATAGCAATTTCCGTTTTTTTCCAAAGAGGTTTGCCGTGACTACACACAAAAAATAATGAAATTTAAACTACATGTAAATCAATACGAATGTAAACATACAAAGATTGAATCAAAACTTTGATTGAAAATTACGTTGAAATCAATGCACTCAAATGGATCATCAAAAAGCATACAATTTTACATCAATACATGTCATTCATTTTACAGCAATAAGCGTGTAAAAAATACATTGAAGTGCATTGGTTTTCCGTTTAAAGAAACTGTAATTTTCATTCCACGTGTAGAATTATAATAAAATTCGTTGAAGAAAGCACGACAAGTCGTGTGGATTTTTGGTGGAACTTAATTTTACATTTATATTCATGCTCCAAATATGTGCATGAAAATGCACTAAAAATTACAAAATATTTTTTTCTGTGTGCGATTCCAGTCCAACAGCTCATCAGAAACCACCAAACTAGAAAAATTCATTAGTATATGTACCTGTAGATATATATAACCCCTTAAAATAATTGAAAAACATATGCAATTTTTTTTTCATCCCCCGGCCGCTTCGCACTGGTCGAGGGGGAGGGGGTAGGTAAATGCTACGTTATTTATGAGGGGGAGGTTAGAACTTTGTGACCAAATGCTACGAGGGGGGAGGGAGGGGTCAAAAATCGCCGAAAAAAAGCTACGTCATTTGTGTACGACCCCTTATTAGAATTCATTTGAATCGCTCCATTCGACAGGCAAGTTCGCACATATAACACGCACCCAGCTCCTCTTAGCTTGCCCATCCTCCCCCTCCCAGCCCCTGCAGAAGCAACGATCAGGCTCCAGTCCCATGGAAAAGCGAGCGCTTCATCGGTTCCGCATTGAACTCGAATTTCCTCCAACCCATCCGCCTTTCCACCCATCCAGAATATGGCAGCAGCCAGCCGCACCGTGTCGATAATCAATTGAGTGTGAATTTTACTCCGGCAGCGATCCGCAGCCCCTGTGCAAATTTATTTTACCCTTTATCTCTATATTTAACCTGCTGCGCTGCGAGACTTTGTTGGGAAATGCTTGAGTAGTGATTTACGGGTGCGCCTGGCTAAAGTTCTGGGAGAAATATCTACCTCGCTGGTACCGTTCCGTCCCGTCTGTAGCAGGGATCTTCGATTCGAAAGCAAACACATCCATCCATCCGGTGGCAATCTGCTTTCCCGAAACAGATCCCAACCGAGCTCGGGGTGGTGCGCTTAGTTTGGCTGGGCTGCGCAGTCCTGTTAGTCGTTCGGTGAACCATTTTGGGGGGAGGTGAATCGAAAGAATGATTGAGCCATTCGATCTACCAACCACTGCTAACGTAGGGTAGCTTATACACCGAGCGACCATCGTCGTTTCGTCTGTGAAATTGAGAAATTGTCACCGGGGGAAAACGGTTTACTTTGCACTGTGTAGAAGGGGTTTCTCGAAAATGTATGTCCAATCCGTTCTAGTTTGTCGAGTTTCGCCCGGAACGGAACAGTGGCGTGATTGTTGAACGATTGTTGTTTTCTTAAGAGACCATCTTTTGTTGAAATTCTAGTCGAAGCCAAGCGAAGGAAGCACAAGTTTCAATGGTAAATGTGCTGATGGGAGCGTCACGAACCAGAAATAAATATACTATTTCGTGAGAACTGTACTAGATAAAGAACAAGACTGATGGGTTTTGAGTTTTAAAGTAGGGTTTGTGTTTTCCAGGAGATTTGCAAAAACTTCTATAGAATCCAGGCAGAGCAAATGGAATTGTCAATCGGGAGCTTCGTTAATCTGAGATAACCAAGAATTCTGGCAGGTTTGACTGCAAAAGGAAAAAGTTCATCGTGATGACAAAGTTAAAGAAAATTAACCGGGATTATTCAAGAAAAACAAAAGATGGGTGGGTAATGTCTAGGACATAACCGGAGTGTCGTGACTACTCGTTTGACTTGTAATTCAAATCGAATGATACTCAATGAAATATGTGGGAATGTTTCAAGTTATTCTTTATAATAATTATGGTGGTTCTGAAAAGAACCTTTGTTGTTGGCGTCTGCGTTGATAGGGGATGCGCTGGATTCTAAGCTCGTTGAGACATTCATTCATGAAATGAACAATTTTCTTGCTTTGAAATATCAATGTTAAAATCTCTCGAAACAACCATCGGAATCTTTTCCGTACAGAAATGAACACGCTTAGCGAAAACTAGGGGCGGGTAATGTCCGGGACATAACCGCGATGCTCATATTCTTAAAATTCTGCTTGTATCTCCTTCAAATGGCTAAATTTTGCGCATTAAGTTCGATTCACCGGGCTCAGCGAAATTTTCCTGGGGATCCCGTTCGTTAGTATATTCAGCAAAACAATTTTATTACCGAGTTCTCCGCGTTGAATACAGGTCAATAATTTCATATAATGATTTCAACATGCAGACAATGTACATGTATGACAGGTGGGAGTGTTCTGAAGTGGTTTTAGTGGAGGTAACAACATAAAATCATGTATTGGACATTTTACAATGATTCTCCTTAACCCTGCAAAACCACGTGGTTGGCAGCAGAGGGTTAAGTTGTTTGGAAGAGATGACAGTTAATATATGATAACTAAAAATATAAAATTGTTCTATAAATTGCAAAGTTATTGCCGCGTTGACCTGAAAATTTGTCATTTCATTCATAAAGGAACAATCATTGAAATTATGTCAATTTATGCTTTGCAAGATTTGAAATAACTTCGAAGTGTGGTCACGACACCCCTGTTATGTCATGTACATTACCAACCCATCTTTTTCCATTTTGCCTTTGTCCTAATAAGGACGGTTTGTGGATAACTATGTTGATTCAAGACGGGAATCTTTTAAAACAATTCAAACCTTGCCGACGATTGTTTTTACTGCGTACATCCGTACGATCTTTCCCCTTTCGCAGCTCACACCGAATGAGCACGGTTTTCATCATGGTGTTCCTATTTATTGACTTTACAATGCAGATGGAAGGACGTCCTTTTGTTCGATAAATGAAAATATTTTCATCATTCGTTTTGATGTAGCTTTCGCTTAGTGGTAGAGTTGGCACATTCACTGATTTTCTTGGAAGGATTTGCAAAAACCTTCGGGTTTGTAAATTAGAAAAACATTTTCTTATGATTCACTGGTAAAAGTACAGAATTACCAAGCGCAAACTTAATACCAGTTAATAAAAGAAACTTTCTAATTAAATTCTTTTTCCATTTTGTATTCGTCCTAATAAGGACGGTTTGTAGATAACTATGTTGATACAAGACGGGAATCTTTTAAAACAATTCAAACCTTGCCGACGATTGTTTTTACTGCGTACATCCATACGATCTTTCCCCTTTCGCAGCTCACACCGAATGAGTACGCTTTGCAGCCTTCGATGTTTTGGTGGCATTTTTAGTGGCAGTTACTACCGCCTTTTCAGTGACTGCGTTTCTTAGCCTTTGGCTTTTTGGACTTCTCACCGCCACCACCTCCACCAACGTTTTTCTTCTTCTCTCCGATGGTAGCTGATTTGATTGGTCGTCCGATGCAGCTTCTCACGACCACGCACGTCTGTTATGCACTGCGTCTTACACACGTCTGGCTTAGAGAAAAGCTGCGACACCCCTATTTATAGGTTTTATCATTAATGTTGATTTCATTTAAAGTAGTTTTCGAACTATTTAAACAAATTTTATATAGCAAAGAACGCATCGGTAGCAAGCATTGAACGTTTTCCTTCCGATTTATGAAACAAGATTGGCAATCCGTTTTGTAGAAGAAAAGTTAATAAGGTTCAAAATGTACGTAACGCTTTCGCTAATATGCACTACAATCGCTTTCTCGCTCGTTCTCGTGGCGTGCATGAGCCTTTCCTTTCCGTCCGACTTCTAATGGCTTAACCAAAATTAATATCCCGGCTTTCCCCCACCAACTGCTCTCGTCAAGCAACCCAATACGAATAATCATAGGAACAAACATGTAGTGGACCTTTATATAAACTTTTCATTATTTTATTGTTCATTTGCTGCACCATTTTGACGGCTCTGTGCGGGATGTGCTGAAAATTTTTACTTTTCCGAGTCGTTTTCGAAAGATTTTTCAAAACACTATTTTTCCGTTGATAATGAATATCCTACATATTCCAAAATTTAATACAACATTGGTACAAATATTTTCGACAAAATGCCGAAGAAATTGATTAAATCCATTCAGTACAACAAAAGATATAAGCGTTCAAAATCTTACATCATTTTTCTTCCGAAATTTTGAAAAGGGGCCCCTATATTGAAAGGTAAGTCGTTAGTCACGACAAAAGAACTTTCTGGTATTATTGCAGAAGTGAATTCAAGGGAACCTTCAAGCTGCTTAGTAGAGTGAAAAAAGAAAAATGACCCCTATCGGCCCACCCCTGACTCGATTCCTAGTCCCACCAGGAGTACTTGCTCTAAATTTGAAGCAAATCGGACAAGTCTAGCTACCGAACCATGCTTGAAACTTGTATGGGATTTTTCGACAATTTGCCTGGAGAAAACCCACTAGCTCGCATGTTCGCCGCTAGGTGGCACTATATGCATCGTATTATCACCATAAGTGAAAATAAGAAAGATTATTTAATTGCCTACAACTTTGTCGAAGACTGCTAGTGAACCCGGCTTTGTTAAAAGAAGTTATTAAACGTTTAGCGAAGTGAGGTCTGAGCCAGTTTTGCATGCGGCTTAGCAGTGCATGGTTGTGTATCAGCACTCGATGCGCACAAACTAAACATTTTTGCGAAATACAGAATTTATACATGCACAGTTACACACGCGCTAGCACACGCGACATACAAACGCACACGCGATCGAACACGTCAACGTACAAACGCCCAAGACGTTCGCGATGATACACGTGAGCCCGAATTCCTTACGCCCGCTCATATCGTACAATGAATATCACATTGATTCGTAATCGAGCGCTCAGTCGAGTTAGAAGTATTTTATAGTCAGTCCGTACACTCTATAGCGACAAATAGTGCTAATCTGCGTTCAAGGTTATTTCGCGCACTCTACGCCTAGTCGAGGTTTCAGTATTTTTCCCTTCCCTTGTATTTCTGTTTCTGAGTACCGTTAGCCGGTCAGTGACCAGTGAAGCAGCGTTCTTCTAGTAAGCCGTCTGGATGCCGTTACATACACAAGTTAAGTATTAGTTTACGTTTCCCCTTCTTGGTTCTTTTACTAACGTGCACTGGGCAATAGGCCCGTGCAAAAATGATTTCCCCTGACGGCAGCTCATCTTCCGGACCAAAGAAAAAAGTGTTTTAATCTGTTGCAGATTTCTCGGGTTCTGGCGGATCGGTATTCGGCCGTGACAGAGATAGTTAAAACATTCTTGATGCAGTTCCTCTTTAAAAACATTCTTGATGCAGTTCCTCTTTTCAGCGATTGTATCCTTCGATGGCTAATTCATCGAACGAGGTAACGGATTTATTCACTGTTCTACAGTTCAATTGCAGAAGCATTATCCCTAAAATCGAAGAAGACTCTTACGGAGGAGTACTTTTGGGGATCAAAAAGTGCTATTCTTTCAATCGAATCGACCTCCCCTCGACACCAGGCATTGAAGTTGTCGCTTGCTAAACCAGAATTAAATGGAAAGACCTTTGCATTGCTTCCACCTACATCCCCCTAGAGCCTCAGTTAGCCACCGACGGCTTTGCGATATTGCGAAACTCCTCCCCACACCGAGGCTAGTTTTAGGTGACTTCAACTCCCACGGAACGGCATGGGGTTGCCTTCATGACGATAATCGATCTACCCAATTCCATGAGCTTTGCGACAACTTCAATATGACCATTTTGTATACGGGTGCCCCTCCAGGCGAGTCCGAGCGCCTTAGACCTGTCGCTCTGCTCGACATCGCTGCGGTTAGATTGCATGTGGAAGGTAGTCTCTGATCCCCATGGCAGCGACCATCTGCCAATCGTAATTAATATTGCTAACGGTTCAGGGCCACAGAATACAATCAATGTTTCGTATGACCTACCACGAAATATTCATTGGAAGAGCTACGCGTCCGCGATATCCGACAAAATCGAGTACACTCAAGAGCTTCCTCCGAAGGAAGAGTACGAGTTCCTGGCTGGCTTGATTCTCGATACCCCGATTCAAGCTCAGACTAAACGTATACCAGACGCGAACTCATGCTGGCGTCCTTCCAATCCATGGTGGGACAAAGAGTGCTCAGACGTGTACGCGGAGAAGGCCGCTGCGTATAAGACCTTCCGGGACGACGGGCTGCCAGCTAGCTACCGACAGTACGCGATGGCGGAAACGCGCACGAAGAGTTTGATGAAAGCCAAAAAACGTAGCTACTGGCGCCGGTTCGTCGACGGACAAACGAGAGAAACATCGATGAGCACTCTTTGGAGCACGGCCCGGCGCTTACGAAACCGAAACAGTACTAACGAGAGCATGGAATATGCAAACCGTTGGATATTCGATTTTGCCAAGAAGGTTCGTCCGGATTCCGCTCCGGCACAGAAGATCTACCGCGCCGCGTCCCCTCACGATAACGCGAACGACACACCGTTTTCGATGGTGGAGTTCTCAGTGCCTATAAGCAATAGAAAAAGGAGGAACATTTCCTCTCCTAAACTTCGTTGTAAAGGCCAGAAGGTGTCTCTTCATGCCCCCTAAAATAACTATTCAAGGAAGTACTGGTGCAAACTCGAAGCAAGTCGCTCTCGGTCTGAACCTGAACTCAGAAAAGGAGTTCCCAGCACTTCCAGGAACATCAAAAACCCCAAGTGTTCCCATATCTCAGCCAGAGAAAGAAACCAGCGCTGGTTTAATAAATTTCTCGGACATTGTGGACCGTATTCTTACAGCGGATAGCGGTATCTGCGCTTGTGGCAACGGTTATCACGAGATCGAACATATTGTCTGGGCGTGCGCCGAGTACTGTTCTGCCTGATCTCAACTATTCGATTCCCTTCGGGCCCGAGGAAGATCACCCAATGTCCCAGTTCGAGATATACTGGCAAGCCGCGATCTCCTCTACATGTCCCTCATATACACCTTTTTAAAAACCATCAATACCCAGATTTAACTGCCCTTGTCATCTTTTTTCATATCATTCTCAGAAGCGCCCTCTTTCGCCTACCGTACCCCAACAATAGTTTGATGCGACTCCAAGAAGAGACAAAACATCTGTCGAATGACCCAACAACACGAGACCTACAGTACAACATCACACGCACAACGCGGTGTGTTGTCGATCCGTATCTGAGCCGTACTACGAAATCGTCTGGAGGAACCACTGCCGGCTCGAGGAAGACCGCCCGGCGTCCCAATACATGATGCATCCGTCCGAATCTGTAATCCTTGTCGTTGATTCCCGATGCCGGAAACTGAAAGTTTATATCTCCCCCCCCCCCCTCTGTCACCCTTGTCCACCCTCTCACCCGTGTCTCTGATAGACAGATGTAGGACTTCACCCCCCCCCCCCCTTCTTCCCCTTGAATATCTTCCCAACACTTATGTGCCCCCCTATCTTCTAGTTTTAGTTGATCAATATTTAATCTCGTTAAGAAATGCTCAACAGTACCACTTCTTAAAAATAGCCATAATTAATCCCCCCTAATCTTAATAAAATTGAACCATTCCCTCTAGTTATTTCTAGTTAATAAGCTTGTAAAATGTTCCGCTTAGTGAATAATTAATTGCTTCAACAACCTCCCTTCTAAAAATCATAAAGTGCATTGCTATACAAAGAACACACGAAATGTCCCGTCCCCCTAATCTTACGAATATTATATTATTCCCTCTTGTATATGTATAAGTTAGCTGTATTTTTTTTTAGTTTCGTTATATAAAAACAAAATAATATTGAAATGTGTAACCCCCTAGTTTTAAGAAATTCAAAATGTAAAACAATGAAAAAATGGCACCTTTAAGCTAACGCAAACGTGCCTTATCAAATAAACGAATTGAATAAAAAAAATGAATATCACATTCAGAATCACGGCCCGCTGCAATTGTGAGCTTGAGCTTGTGCGACCACCCCTGGCTGCTACTCCGTTATCGATCGGGACTAGCTGATGGTGCACAGGGCATCAGTAGATAATTATGCTTGGGAGTAGCGAAACATCTTTCAATGTGCAACTCCTGGTAATCCTAAAGTGTTTTAGATCAATACTGGTGCCGGCCAGGCCCAAACGTAGATCGCGAAAGAAAAGGGAAGGAATGATTAGTCCAATACTTGCTTTTGCTAGAGGCCGCATATACTACTGCGCACTACACAAGTATCACGGGACGAGGATATTTGTTAGTAAGTATAGAAGTTGGATTCTACTTCTTCTTGTAAGTAGGGGTTTGCCCGCTACTCGGGTTCTTGTTTGCCCGGCGTACCCTTCTTTTCAGGGCGGCCTAGGTGCTTCTACCAAGACTTTCGGATTTCGTAACACAACAAAAAAAAGTAAACAAACAATAAATTATAAAATTTACCGACTTTTATTCCCGCTACTCTCTCTTCACTTCTCTGCGCGCTGATGCTCGATCTGCTGCTACTGGCGACGAGCGGTATCTTCCGACCGGCCGGGTCAACAACGGCCGCGTTCTCCTTCGGTCGTATCTTAGGCTGCTCCGGCAGCTGTTCTTAACAATTAGCTAGGGAGGTGAGCTTTGCTCCTTTGTTGGAACCTCCCTAGCGACGGTGACGAAATATCGTCGGATTCGCTTGCT
>NC_080670.1:188312579-188342545 GCF_030247195.1 Topomyia yanbarensis
CTATCTCGTCTATCACGACCAACCGATACGAACGCATTTGATCCTGATTCAGATGTGTACGTTAGAAGTATATTCGAGTTGACAGCGTTAGATGTGGTTGAGTTAGAAAAAGAATCTGCGTGCGATGAAGAACTAACTGAATTGCGGGAATGTTTGGATCGTGGTTCTTGGAATTATACTTCTGAGTTAATTAAACCATATCATGCGTTCAGGAATGAGCTTGGAAAAGTCGGGGACTTGATAGTAAGAGGTCCTAGATTGATTATTTAAAAAAAATTAACACAGAGGATGTTGAATCTTGGGCATGAAGGACATCCGGGGAGAACTAAGATGCAACAGCGTCTTCGATTTTCTTGTTGGTGGCCCGGGAATGGACGAATCGATTGCCCGCATTGTGAATAACTGCGAAGGCTGTTGTTTGGTGAGTCAGCCAGAATGACCAGAACCAACGGAAAGAAGAAAACTACCGGATGCTCCTTGGGTTGACGTCGCCATCGACTTTCTTGGTCCATTACCGTCGGGTGACTATTTGCTTGTGATAATCGACTGATTTAGTTGATACAAAGAAGTTGAAATCGTGAAGAAAATAACGGCTTTCGAAACAGCAAATCGATTGGACAAGATTTTTGTTCGACTTGGGTACCCACGGACTATCACTCTGGACAACGGTCGACAGTTCGTGAGCACGGAGTTAGAAAGTTTCTGCAAAACAAGAGGGATCATATTAAATAAAACAACACCTCACTGGCCCCAAGAAAACGGGCTAGTTGAACGTCAAAATCGATCCTTGGTTAAAAGATTAAAAATTAGCCAAACAATGATTGTACAAACGACCTACTTTCGTATCTACTTATGTATTATTCAACCCCACATAGTACAACAGGCAAGACACCAACTGAATTGTTGTACGAAAGGAACATAAGAAGCAAAATACCATCGTTGAGAGACATAAGAACTGCTGTGCCGTGCTCGGACTACAGAGATCGAGATAAACTTTCGAAGGAAAAAGAGAAATTGTATGAAGACTCACGCCGCAATGCTAAACTTTCATAGAGTTATAGAAGTTGGGAATAAAGTGCTAATAAAACATGTACTACAACTCGATAAGTTAACCCCGAATTTCGACCCAACTGTCGTGTCGTGATGGTTGCAGCAAAGGATGGACCATGTGTCACAGTTCGAAATGACGAAACCGGTCGGACATATAAGAGAAACTCAAGTCACCTTAAGAAAATCAACGGTAACAGCCCTGGAGGTTTGATTTCGAAGCTGCTATTTCTCATTTACAGGTTTTACAGGAGCTCCAATGCAAAACTGCCAGAAGGATGATTAGGAAGCTTTCAAAGAAACGTAAGATGCAAAACCAGGAGAATCTTCAGCTTCGACGGCGACCGATCCAGCAGTAGCAACACCAGCTAAACGCACTGATGATTCAAACCCATTAGAACAAATCAGACCCTACCGGACGACAAAGAGACCGAAGCGATTCCACGATTGTTTGATGCATTATTAAATATCATTACTTTGAAAAAAGGGAGATGTGGTGATATGTCTTATGGTATCTATGCACATACAGGTTGCAGTAGGCGATGATTGGAATAAGAAAAGGATTTCATTATTAAATAGAATTTCAAGCATTGAACAGCTCTTTCAACTACGTGTTCAGATATCACAAACAAGAATGCACAAAAGAAATTGGCAGTACCAGTTTGCATATCAAAAGGGCAAATCAACGGAAACAGCCCTACATACCTTAGTGACACTTATTGAGAAAACCCTCGATTTCAAGGAAAGAGCAATTTGCGCCTTCCTGGACATCGAGGGTGCTTTTGATAATACGTCCTACATATCAATTCCTAAGGCACTGGCAAAACCTCTAGAGGACTGGATTCTTGCAATGCTCAAGAGCCGAGAAATCACAGCAACGTTAGGAGACACGAAAGCAACTATAACAGCCAATAGAGGTTGTCGCCAGGGAGGTGTGTTATCACCCCTGCTCTGGTCACTACTGGTGGACGATCTTCTCAATGATCTGACTGAAAAGGGGATTCGAGATTGTTGGATATGCAGATGACATTGTCCTAATTGTGAGGGGAAAACATGAATCTGTACTAAGCGATCAGATTCCACTAGCCCTAAACTTCATCATGACATGGTGTGTGTTTCAGAGAGGGACTCAACGTGAACCCTGCAAAAACGGTCATTGTACCTTAAAAGGCAAATCTTCTAATCACCATCTCCTCAAAACCACAAAAAAGTCAGCAACAGACGGTCACAACGAAAAGCAAACCGTAACTACAAAAACTAGAACGACCACTCCCGATCGCACACAAACTGAATCAGAACGATCGAGCCGGAACCGATTCAATAAGGAACACAACCAACGCAGGAAATCCAGTAGTCAACTGCAACAGTCAGGCACTTACAAAATAACCGGAACAGTGCTAGAAAAAAGAACCAACACCGCATCACACATCGAAGAAAAATATCACCGAACCAAAAGGCTCTCCTCGCAATATCTAAATCCAGAAATCTGGCATCTCCGACTAAACCTACCCTAACAATGCAACAACACAATAAACAGCCGCAGTAACAAAGAAGCCAACCCCACTGACCCCGCCCGGAAAAATGCCGGCCTACACCGACGAGCCTCTGGCGGCTGTTAGTGAGGGACCAACGGAGTTCTTCCAGGAAAGTACTCCATGTTATTGTAACCATGGCAACACAACTATTGCTCACTTTTCCAAAATAGCCAACACAAATCCCACCATGGCAGACACATCGTGACCAGACCATTGATCCCCCAGCTCAACTGGTGGGTCCCCGTCACCCCTCCCCGGCACAAAACCGCTAAGACAGTCGCACGCACGTGGAAAAAAACCCTCTCCACTGCATTGGGCCCGTCCGTTGATGTACCGGGTCCTGCCGACTAGCCCGGATACCCCCCGGGTGAGTCCAACCACAACCCAAAACTACCACGAACAGATGTACGCCCTCCCCCTATTCCAGAAAGATCGCCTCGAAACCTCACCAGTTCACTGATAACCCCCGAGCCAGGTCCACTGCGACACATCACCAGTGGGCCCCTTGTAATACCCATAGTGGTCACTGGAAGAGCAGCACACCAGCCCACCCAATAACATCGCCTACATCAACACCTCAAACAGCGGGAAAATTGCCGAAGCAGGAAATGGCACGTCCTGGGAGAAAGCCATCTCCCTTGTACCGGCCCCGTCTGCGGAAGTAGCGGTACCCGCCGACGAGGCTCCGGCGGCTGCCGGTGCAGGGGCCTCGAATCCCCCGGGGTAAGTCTTAATATACCCTACTCCTACAAGGAACAGTCCAACTGCTCCGCAATCCACTACTCCTAGGCAGCCCCCAGCAGAGCCGCTTGTCAATAAGCAATCCTGCCTCAGGACATTTCACTCTTGCGATCCAGTGGAAAAGAAACGGATTGAGAAAAAATCTCGGGGGACCTGCAAAACAACATCACTCGCACCGACTCACTTTGTCTCGCCGTCCAGGAAACCAACCATTACACAAGCACCGACCCCTCCGCATGGCTCGACAACAGATACGAGTGGGAGATAGCGAGAGGTGAAAACATCTACCAAATCATCGGTTGGGCATCAAGGTGAAGCAAGGGGAATATTGTACCCCGTTGGCTGCTCTATAGTTTGTATATACCCCAGAAAAGCACCAACAACAGAAACAAACTTTTCAACCTGATAAACCAGATTCCTGGCCCGTTTGTCGTCATGGGGGGCTTCAACGCCCACCACACGGTTTGGGGCCTACCCAACACGACCCGGCGCTGACTCTACGAGACGCCTACGTAGTCGTAATAGAAAACCAACTGGACCAAGAACGAATACACCCGCCGATGAACTCTCGAACATAATGGTCAACGCAGCGGAGGAAAAAATCCCCCGAACCAGCGGAGCACCACCACACCGAGCCGTACACTGGTGGAGTCCGGAAATCGCCGCCGCCGTCAAAGGACATCGGAAAGCCCTCTGCCTCCTACATAAAACACCGCCCAATCATCCACTTCAGAACCAAAGGGAAATCTATTTCAAGACACTATGAAACGCTACAAGAAAAACGATCCTAACAGCCAAGGAAAACAGCTGGACTAACATCGTCGACGGCATCCACCCGGACTACACAACTGTCGAACTGTGGATAGGAGTAAACGCCCTCAGTGGAAAACGACTACTCGCTATCGGTTGTCAACACTACCATCACAGAGAACAGACATCCATGATCGAACAGAAATATTTAAAAAACTTGTGTAAACATTTGAATTAATATACGTTAAACACTAGAGCCGCCACACCAACCTATCCCAACTATCCGTCAAATCCATTCCGGAACCGGTTCGAAATCTTAATGGGTTCAGTATGGAATCTTGCTCAAAGAAAACAACCGATTCCGACTCTATCGGTTGATGCATTTGAGCTGGACTTCATGCTGGAGGTCCGAAATGGTTCCGGACTAGTTTGACTGGGTAGAGGAATAACCGCTGTCAATTCTGTCGAACTCAGCCACAAAAAAAACATGACGACAGTAGCGCACCTGGTTTAGATATCCCAACTACCTTCGAAACCGTTAGAGATTTTACACAAGTTGCATGCTGGAGATGGACGTCTGTTCTCTGTGCTACCATCACCGATCTTGAGGAAATCGCGGACAGGATAGGACACCACTTCCAATCTTTATCCGTCGACGAAGCCCTGCCCGCTGCCTCAATCCAGTGCAAAAGAAGACTACAAGCCCCACCGACCGCCCCAACGCCCAAATCCTTAGCCATCTACAATAAACCCTTCACTGGGATGGAGTTTGCCACTGCTCGCAGTACCGCTCGCGAAAAATTCGACGACCTCGACAGAGTGGGCTACCCGATGCTTTAACACCTCCCCCTCGAAGGCAAAAGGGCCCTTCTGGACTCTTTCAACGCTATCTGGGAAGACGGGTCCTGCCCAGAAGAATGGAAACTATCCCACGTAGTAGCATTCCCAAAAACTGCCAGGGCACCCGTACCACTAGCGGCCAATCACCTTGCGGTCCTGCGCTGCCAAAACTTTGAAAAGGATGGTCAACCGGCGACTGACTATGTGGGTATCCTTGAAACACGCCAATTCGCTGTCCGAAAAGGACTCCGGACCAGAGCCCACCTAGGATCCCTTCGAGGAAGTGCTCGGCAAGGCTATATCAGAGAACCTACACGCTGGCATTGCCCTCCACGACGTAGCAAAAGCCTACAACACAGTGCTGCGAGAATGCGTACTCCAAGATCACAAATGATGTGATCTGCAAGTAAATCTCGGCACACATTCATCCAGAACTACCTCACCAATCGCCGCTTCCTAGTCGGTAAAGGCGAGACCTTCTCCCAGGAGTTCCGCAAGGCTCAGTGCTAGTCGTGACGCTATTTCTCATCAGGATGAACTCGCTCTTCGCAGCGCTACACGGAGGTATCTGTACGTGTTCGTTTACGCCGACATCAGCCTGGTGGCCCTGGGGAAAACCACCACGCGTAACTGGATAGCACAGCAGGTGGCCGTCAACGCCGTCGGTCGATTGACACTCGCCACAGGCTTCAAGATATTCGACAAAATAGCACTGTGGCGTGCTTACTTACCTTACCGTTCAGGCTAGAGCCTTGCTGCCTCCTGCTGTATGCAGAAGCCATCTCCACTCCACTCGGTCCATTGCTGCTTGTCGGTAGCCTCGCAGTCTTCTTCGCAATGGATGTTTCTTACAGCTGCTGATGCAACTCATGGTTCATTCGTCTGCGCCACGTTCTGTCTTCCATCTGCACGCCACCATAGTGGTACGCAACACCTTTCGTTCGAAAACTGCAAGGGTGCGTTGGTCCTCCACGAGCATAGTCCAGGTCTCGCGGATGTAGAGGACACCCAGTCAAATCAGCGTCTTAGTGCGGCGGCGAATTTTGTTCGACCGGAGTGTCCTCCGGAGTCCAAAGTAAGCACGATTTCCCGCCAAGATCCGTCTCTGAATTCGACGGCAAAGAATTTGGGAGAGGACATGTGGCGTGCACCACCAGGCGAACTCCAGGCCAATTCGTTTCAACGACACTATTGTACCCTTTCGGAAGGAACCAGTCATCCTCGACAGGAAACTAACGTTGGTCCCACTTCCGATGAATAAAAGAGGACTTTGACAGCAGAAAGCGTGAAAGCAGTCACCCCAAAACAACCGCGGAACGCCACTTAACGTAGGACGATCCTTAATAACCAGCAAAATATTCTATGGAACCGTACTCACGTGCCGAAGCTTAGATGAGCTCTCCACATCCTCGGGCCACTATACTACAGAGCGGTGCGATTAGCCCCCGGACTACTACCAGGCACCCCTGCCGAAGCAGCCTGTGTAGAGGCCGGAGTACTCCCCTGCCACTGGGAAACAGGCCTCCTAACCATCTAACGAATGCATCGCGTGAGACCACGAGCCTGGCACGACTCTGAACCGAGCAATAACGACAGCCTCACCCGTACAATAATGGTTGGCGGCTCCAGGGCGGACGACGACGTCGGAGCGGGAATCAGCGGTAATGATATGCATGGATTGGCATAGATGTCGCTAGTACTCAAAAAACTTAGGGTGGTTCACAGCTGTGCACACCACTCTACTTCAACAAGTTACAACGCTACGTAACAAATGAAAACATTCTAGTTACGTAAATAAAAATAAACAAAAGAACCAAGTTACAATTGTTGATCTGCTAAAACTTTATTTCTTTATTCGTATGGTGCTCGGAAAAGCTAGCGGGGTACGCCCCGTGGCCCAGGTGATTATTTCGACGTCGTTCTTGATTCTCGCGATTCACACTCCTGAATTTCACATTCCTGAAAGCATACAGATAACAAAAGCTCTTTTACCAAATCTGATTTAATTCACCGATTCCGCTGGCGGCTTGACGCGGGTTTTGGGACCCGGTTTTCTCTTTTGTTCCCCCAGTATACGCATTCTACGTTTCAACATTTCATCAGTAAGGCTTGGTTTTCCCCGACGCCTCGGTGGATTACTGGAATTTTGCTTTGACCGTTTCGGCTTTATTACAAAATCAGGGTCACTATCCGTGTTTTCAGCTTCCGATTCTTGTTCGCTAAAGCCAATAAACTCTATCTCACTTTCATATTCCAGCTTTCGAGAACAGGTATTATCAATAACTAACCCAATATCATCATCGTCCACATCAGAAAGTATGTCAAGGTTTAGAGCCTCTATTTTAACGGGTAGGTCATCCTTTATTGACTTAATATCAACGTCTACAGCTGGACTGAACTCAACCGGGAAAGTAATCGATTCCTCAAACGAATCATTCGTATCATCGCAGCAAATCTCCAGTTTCTCCAGGAAACGATTCTCTATTTCAGTCTTGCAGTGTTCAACCAGGGTACGACATTTCGTGAATACGTTCTGATCCGATTGCTCCGCCCAAAATGTACCGCTTGGAATTTGTACTTCTTGCGATAAGAGTATTGCCGATTTTTCACAAACCGTTCGAAAAGCGTTGATCGTGTACACCAAATCCAAGCAGGACTGGCACACACGAATTGAACGATCATCTCGGTTTACCTATAGATAAAATACGTAAAAGTTTACAAGTAAATTATACAAGTTAAACGAAGCAAACCTCAACGGAGACCGCAGCTCGGATTTCTTTCTGTAAGTTATTGTTTTCGGTGAATATTTCCAGTAGGTCTTCCTTCGCGAGAACCCGCAAACACAGCCGGCACAGGAGAGGTTTTCGATTATACGGATGTTTGTTGCCGGTAAGAGGTGAGCAATCAACACTACCACTGGAACGGCTTCTCATTGTCACTTTTAGTGGAAAATTAGGATTATCACAATAGATAGTTGTAAATGATTGCTGAAAAATGATCAGCAAAATGCTCATCAATTTAAAGTATTGACTTTTGGTGATGTTGACAAACAAAAAACATGGGCTTGATTTCGAGGGGCAGTCGAATGAACATTTTCGCCGTCGATTCTGTAATACGCACTCCTCGTTTTCGTTGCTGTGTTCAAATGTAGGCGGACAAATGCGAGCTTTTTGTTAGTTTATGAAAATTAACCTATTTTGCATTTTGCTATATTTTTCCTTCGCGGAGAAAAATTTGGGGACAAAAGCTATTTTTTCTCCGCTTTGGAGAATATGGTTTAAAGACACATTTGCGTGTTAAGGGCTTATGCCCTATAGCTAATTTAGTAATGGAGTTTGCGTTTCGACTATGTCTCATCAGAATTCGGCACTAACATAGTGACCTTGTGCCGGATTCAATTTAACCTATTTTGGGTAAACTCATTTACCTTGTATAATCATAAACTTATCACTGTATAGTACGAAAATAATTATACTAATTATTTTTAAAAATGTTCGAGTTTTTCTAAAACATTTCAAGTTTTTGTGCTGTAGCAAATATCTAGTCCCTAGTAAAATATCTGATAATATAACATCTCTTCGTTTTACTCAACAAACACATGCAGTTAATGTTATCTAGAGGATTATTTGCAGCTTGATAAAGTTTGAGCCAACTGAAGCTTTCGAAATTGGTGAGAGGGAGCATTGAAAATTTGTTAGATAAAATAGGATTTTATCTCTGTGCAAAGCGTTTCCCGCGGATAAACTTACTTGAATATTTTCCGTTTAAAATATCCTATTTTTATCCTATCACCCTCCCAATATGCTCAGAAGTCTAATCGAACGACTTTCAAGTAATCATAATCACAATCAAAATTTGCTTCGTAATGTCACCTTCCGCCCATTTGCCTTCCTTTTGAATTTCGATGGAAAATTTACAACCACTTTGACGAACAAACGGAAATAGCAGAGGAAAACAAGGTATTCAGTTCTTTATTCGGGAACATCAACCAAAGAAGCAAAAAACGATACCTTTATGATTGCGGTGCTTCCGAAGCGGCGGCGGCGGCGTCGATCGATGTTTGCCGGGATTAACCCAGCAGAAGAACCCATCGATGTCTGGTTAGATTCAAACGCGAACAGGAAAAGATAAATATCCATTCAAGCGGAAACCTTTCACCTTCCTTTTGTGGAGAATGACTATAAGAAACATGCAAAAAGCTGGCTGGCGATTCTATATTTAGGATAGGCTGATGACTGCGTGAATAGCAATTTTAAGGTTTTTAAGTTCTTTGGCGATGTTGTTTTTGTGCAATAGAGTAGCAACTCTCGGTGGTTAAATGCAGCCAAAACAGGAACAACGTTTCTATGTTTTGCAGCAATGATACGAAAAAAATGTGAAGGAGTGTGCTCTAGGGGCAGATCACTTGTGATGCATTTTTAAAAATCAGCGAAATTAAATGCATTTCTTTCCATCAAAATAGAAATTCATAATGTATTTTGCGTTGCGTGCAAGACGTCAAAACCCTACAAAAAATTAGCCCTACATGCAACAAAACGTCGAACAAAGTGAATCAGCGTAGGACCAAATACAAATTAAATACGCCAAGGTCCCATGCAAAAGGGTAATCATTTTTTGGCTCTCCGAAAACTAGATTTAATGAACCCTATGCTTAGATTTTGCTTGACAACTAACAAACACTGGAAAGTAATAATAAATGGCAACACATTTTGATAAATCCGATCAGAGCATGCCGTTTTTAAGTTTATTTTTTTAATGACATTTGTTTATGTTTCGTGCACTACAAACTGGTGGAGGCTGTGAAGCAGAAGGAAAGTTTGATCTCTCACGGTACGGTTAGTGGTATGCAAAGAATTCAACTATCCGTTTCACCCCGACTGTTTGTTCCGGGGGCGGATATGCACATGCAATACCTGGAAGATCATCAGGAATGCTTGGACAACAAAGTTCACCAGTATGATACTAACAATGAAAAGTTTCAATTCTTAGTGGCCAGTAGTGGTAAGTTGGGTAGTTTCTTTGAATAATCTCTTCTCGCACAATATAATCTCTTCCCGTTAGATTACGATCCGACGTTGGCAGCCGAAACTATTCTATATATCTATTCTGAGATGGCAAAAGAAACCCAACCTACTCGTAGTAACAAGGATGAAACGGAAATCAGTCGCCTATTCGGCTCTCAACAAAAAACCACCCAACGTTGCCTCAAGTGCAACACCGAAAGTGTCAAAAATAATATCCTAGTGTGCAATCTCCTGTATCCTACCAACACCAACAACCGACATGTCGACGGAACATTGCGTCAATTTTGAAAATTATATGTCCGTTGAAAAAACTACACCGGCCTGGTGCGACACGTGCAACAAGTTCACCCCACTTATCAAAAGCATCGTGCAGAAAGTGGATCAACTTTCTGATCCGAAGAGCGTCCAGTCAAAGGGACACAACGGATCGAATGAAAGTGTTTCTCCCAGCCCCCTGTCAAGGACGACGTCTCTGTACAGCCAGCATCATTGCCATGAAAATCAAAACATAAATTTTGAATCGAATGTTTAAAAGCTGTAATTAGTTACTAAATGTTGATATTCTGAATAAGATGGTATTATATCATCCCACAAGATACAAAACGTCGAGTGGAATGCTTGAATATCGTGTATAGTGCCGAACATAATTCTTTGTTTGGGGCTTTATAACTATAACGCCCCATATATGTTGGTCGCTGTCAAACTCCATATGGTGGTATAGGGTTGCCAGGGGGCTGGTTTCTCCGCCTGGATCGCCCCGCCAACATCATAAAAGCAAAAACTCGTACGATGCAATCAGTTTGACCAGCAGCATATCGTCGTTCGATATGGAAAACAGGGGCGCTAGCAGTGACTTCGACTTCCAATTGTTTCCAGCTGGTGAAACATTACCGAACAATACTGTATGCGGTGATGGTAGTGCAGGGAGCAATTTAGATTTTATTTTTTTGGGTTTTCCCCAGCAACAGAATCCGTCAGGAGCATCGCAGAATAATAATCCCGAAGCTTTCGATTTCCTTGAAGGTGATGCTGGCTGGATTCGACTTTTTCTAAGAACACGTAAACCGAAACAATCCGCACATTATGTCATGCATAGTTTGCTAGAAAGTAATTTTAGTCAAGAAAAAATATCTGGAAGTTCTTGAATTCCTACCAATTTATTGGAAAAATATGTAAACTTTGTTGAAAAATTAAAGTCCACGAGTATACCAACTCGGTAAAGAAAAATTAACTTATGAACTATTTACCACCTACTGCCGAAATCAGTACTTCATTCCTGCTCCAACCTGAAAACAGGGGCGATCCTGAATCGAATTGAATAGCGTTGTAAAAATATAGTCACTCACTATGACTGAAACTTTACGGACACCGCCCCCAAAGAAGCCAACTGTGGTGAATCCCAAATGCAATCTTGTGAAACATTCAGTTCCGCCGCCAAGCTGCTGTTTTTCTTAATAACGGTTACAGCAAACTCTTTGAATAGTTCTACGCAAGCTACGAAAAACTTTACGTAGCTAAGATATGCAACATCCGTTTGTTTATCCATTTGACGCATTTGAGCCAGCTGTTGAGCGCCATTTTCAAGAAAACTCACCATCAGCTGAAGAATGTTGATAAAAGTTTCCGGCGAGCTGCTCTCCTTGAAATCTGTATGCGAGATACTGCAATTCCATGAATGCGTTAATCTTGTTAAGCTATACTTAAGCAAGCTTACAACTGACCTGGAAATGCAGAGTCCAACGATGAAAGCGACCATGTGTGTATTGAGCAACTTTGTTCCACCACCGGGGAGCAGTTTGATCGATTAGATCGTTCCCATTCATCATGAGGAGTGCGTAGTTTTTCTCAGTGTTATTGTTACACTCATCAGGTTCCTCGGACGAAAGTTGAGTGACTTGGATATTGGGATGATCTACTGTCAATAAAACGATTATTTGTTCTAGCAATACCAGCGATTTGTTGGTGCTTTTCGAACGTTCCAAAGCCCGCAGTAGTAGATCCATCTAAACGTCAGTTTTACTCCACTGTTTAAAATCCTGAACAAGCGTTAGCAAGTGATTTCGATCCACTTCAATAACTTTGACACATTCGAATCGAGCGGCCACTAGAACAATGGATATTTGTTGATTTCTTTTGTCTGTTTCAAACATACGCCACGTGTTAACCAGCAGTTCTTCGTAGACTCTTTCGTAGTATACCAGTGAGCAGCTTCGTGCCTTATAGATACATTCCTCTAGGATCATCATGCTTTAACGAGCAACTGAATCGATTTAGATCGCATAAGTTTGAAGCATACCTGCTCGATCAAATCTACAATTACTCGATCAATGAAGTTTTGCACCGAATCGACTGCCATTAACTCCCATACGAAGCCCCAGAAGCTTGAGAGGTCTCTAAATTGGAAGAACCAATCTTCTTTCAGTAGACTTTTTCTGTAATACGTAATCAAACCAGATACAGTCAATTTGCTATCAGATCGAAACATCAATTGTTTCCGGATATATTCATCTCGTATAGCTTGCTGAATCTCGCCGATCTCTTCGGATAGAATAAAGGCCGTCGATTCATAACAGCAGGCAATAAAAGACGTTTGCAGCTGTTGATGAAAACGTGTTCAGAAAGGATTCTAATTGAATAATAAATCGAATAATGAACTTACTTTCATCATATTCTCCGGGACTTCTTCGAGTAGTAGTACTAAATGTTTTCCCAGCAACGCGCCTAGTGAAAGCAAATCTTCCTCGTACGATGGGAGTATCAAATCTATTTCTTGTTTGGTAGGCCACATCACCTCGCAACTTTCTACCAGTGGAGGCAGTTTCATTCGACTGACAAGCTGATCAACGGACAGGAAGATTTCCTGACTTGTCTTCATCTGACTTGCGATTTTAGGCAGTTCAGGGCTGCTTAAAAACTATCCATTGTATACAACTATATATCTTTTGCGGCAGTTAATACTTATGGTATACGCAGTTCCGAAAAAAATGTTGAGTTCGATGGTATCTACAAGGCAAGTTTTCAGCAGGTCGGTGGTATACTGTTGAGGTATGCGACTATTTCGTAGTTTTAGATTTGTACCTGCAGTTGCGGAAAATAGGAAATCTGCGCACTGACATCCCGGTTCTACGATGCGATCGTTTCATGCACGCTCTTTGTGACTTGCGCTGTTGTGTGAATGTTTGGCCGGCTGTAATCACAGCATTAATCACCATAATTAAGTTTCTCTCACTAATTTTAAACAAATTCGAATATTCCTTTTGGTTTTTTTTTTCAGTTTTCTGAATAATAAACAATGTCTATAGCAACGAAGAGCTTTCAGTGTTCAGCGCTACCAGTTTTAGCAAAATGTCCTCAAAGTACACTGTCACCCTGACAGTGTACCTTTATTGGTGTACCTGGGTTATAAAATGTGTCCTCGAAAAATCATCAGAGCATTCCGTATTAACATATTTGTATTTGGTAGGACGTTTGTTAAACAAACTTTTCTGCGAGGGAGTGCAAAGTTGATGAAAAAATGGGAATTAATGCATTTTTTCTAATTTGATGTAAATTTGTTATACATTTCTAGCGCACTATAGATGAAGACCACAAATAATAGATGTTACGAGTCGATTCGTAATGTGAGTAATTACATGCAACTGAAATTATGAATAAATCAAATGTTTGAAGGTGGCGCGGTGATGGATGCAGTACAGTTGGAGTGCAACTGTCAAACACACGTAGCTAACAGTTGCGTAGATGGCAATAGTGGAAAACTGATTTTCAACGTTATTCGACAGTTTAGATTATTTTTTTCTAGCCCTAATGTCTGCTATTTTTGTACTAAGAAATTGAAAAATAATCATTTTTTTACATTTAGTACTGTAGTAGTCCTACGTCAACACATCGTTCTAAACAATTAAACTTGAATTGTGATTTAGTTGTTTACAATTGTCGGATTGCTCTACGTTTCCGCTTCGGTCTGTCCCTGAGTTGATTGTCACCGAAAAAAAGCCATCCAAAATTCAATGCCATTGTCAGAAATTTCATAGCAGTGTTACATAATATCATTAAATTGTTTCCTAACTTATTATCGCTTTTTTATTTCATCATGAGTAGTTTGAAACCGTTTTTAACCGTTGCAACTTGGATAGTTCGTAATTATAATCAAATTATCCAATCTATTACAACCGAAGCCTAGTTAAAAATCCATTATGTACCATCAAACGTTGCGCTATAAAATCTCGGTTGCTTGCAAATTTATCATTCAACATTTGGATTCCTTCAGTATCCCGAAACAGTTGGAACATGAATCGCAAAACCATTCTTCTGCTACTAGGCTCCATGTGTCTTTTAGCCTTGATCAACCTATCGGCGACTCAGGAATCGACGATGACGGTAGCAAATGGATCCTCCAGCAGTGAAATGGAGAGCTCCGAAGAACACGGTCCGGGTCGCGGTCATCGACACGGTCACCCACCACCACCACCACCTGAACTACTTGAGGGAATCGCGAAAATCTTGGACGAGTTCAAAGTGGACAGCACCACTCGCGACCAAATCATGAACCGTATCAAGCAACTTAAGCCCGAACCCCCGGGCCGTCGCTTCCGGCCAAATAGAAACAATGGAACAGAGCAAGTGAATGCTAGATTAGCATCCGTGGTACGCAGTAAGGTAACAAAAGTTTCGGCTTAGAGATCACCCTGGTGAAGTTTTTGAGCGGTGTAAAATTTATTCACTAACGTAACTAATTCAAGAAGAAGAAAATTTAATTACATTATGCAGCAGCCTCTTACTTATAATTATTGTTGTTATCTAAGCTGGCATCACCTATAGAAAGATAAAAAGGTGTCGTGCCTACGGGAGAGGAGTCCTAGCAAGAGCACCCCTCCCACTGAATTTTTCCTACACCACACAAATAAAGAAATAAAGTTTTAGCGCTTATCAACACCTGGTTTTGTAGCTCGGTTATGTATCTACTATTTTTTCGCAGAATGTCAGCCAAATTTTGCTGAATTTTCATCAGCTGTAACTTTCAGCCATCCTAAATGCCGAAAATTCAGCAATTTGAACGTATTCTATTTGACAAGTCCCCATTACTAAAAATTAGCTATTTAAATTGTCATCGATAAAATTATTCAAAAACTTCATGATCGCAATAGGGACAAACATAATAATATAAAGGATTGTTTTTAAGCAGGGATTTACTCACTAGTTGGATGCTTATATTTACTTGCCCGTCAGACCCTTATTGACAGGGCGGCCTAGCTGTTTCTACTAGAACTGCGGATTTCCGTACACAAACAAAAAATTAAACAAACAAAGTTAAACTTCACCGACTTATTCTCCCCCAAACTCTCTGATGCCCTGTATAAACTGAACCTGGTACTGCTACTGCTGCTGACCAGGCCATCTTCACGCTCTGCTTCATTTCGGAATTGATGGTAGATATACGAAGGAACAAGGTTCAGCTGCATGTGGCAGCAGCCGTCGTAACGAAGCGCTGGGTCCCCAAATATTGGATCCGGCTGGACTCGTGGGTAAAGCAGAATGTAATTACGATACCCGATGCCGTAAAACTTCAGGCTTCACTTCATTTGCGATGTGTCTGAACGCGCTTATGGGACATGCTGTTACGTTAGAACCGAAGCATACGCCATCTTTTCGGTGCAATCGTTGGCGTCTAGGTTGAAGCTAGCTTCGCTTTCTACTCGACATACAATCGCCAAACTAGAACTCGCATTTGTCGATCTGTACATTTCTGGACTGATTTCACAATTCTCCAATGGCTTCACGGTAACCCGAGTTGTTGGAAGCTTATCGGATCTCGCAGATACAGTGTTCCTGGAGTGGACAACGCTATTGAAGACATTTCTCGACGATTCAGTTCTAGCGACATCCTCAACTGTATACGATGGTGGACTGGACACCGTATCTATCAACAGCTCTGGAGTTTTGGCCAAATTCGACTGTGGCCCGTATTCGTCTGCTTCTCTACGAAGGCAGCTCGTATTGAGCTAGTCAGCGACCTGACTACTCCGGTGTTCCTAGCTGTACTCTTTCGTCTAGTCGGCTACAGAGAAAAGGGGATAGTGTTAAACTCTGACAACTCCTTACCGTTTAGCTAGGTAGGTGAGCTTTGCTGCTTCGTTGGAACCTCCCTAGCGACGGCGGTAACGAATCACCGGATTCTTTGCGGGAAGCTCACGAACCGACCCTTTCGCGGATAATTTTCGCTCGAAGCGCATCCGTGGATTTTCGTGGATTTGCCCAAATATAGTTCTTGATCGATCAACACAATGACCAGCACACTAACTTGGTTCGAAACTAACTGGCTTTTCTCGATGGTCGCCTCTCGCTGGATGTAAACACATCACCCCGTGTTTGAGCACCGTTGCTGCTGTCGTCCGCTGAGTAGCGTATCCGGCACTTGTTTTTGCCAGCATGTAGAGCACTAATGCCTACATTAACCCTACTATTGATTCACAAACATTCAACAAAAATTATCTAACCTATCTATGTCAACAAAAGCGTTCATAAAGGAAAAACCAATCGAAATTTACACAAAAAACGTGAACTAGCATATTTAACAGCGATGTGTCATGTTGTCTAAACAAATATACTCTATGGAGTGTTTAACCAAAAGTGAGTATTTTTTTAAGCTCAGCCGGAAAATGAGCCGGAATCTAGGCGCAAATCACCTGTGATGCATTTTCAAAAATCAGCAAAATTAAATGCATTACCCTCCATCAAAATAAATGATGTATTTTGCGTTGCGTGTAAGACGTCAAAACCCCACAAAAAACTAGCCCTGCATTCAACAAAACGTCGAACAAAGTGAATCAGCGTAGGATGTTTGACAAACTTTTCTGCAAGTGGAATGCAAAGTTGATGTAAAAATGGAAATTAAATGCATTTTTTTTTTAATTTGATGCATATTATACATTCTTAGAGTGATCTGCCCCAAGGCTGGAATGCTTGCTGGTTCTAATTCGTATTCCGGCGGTTGTGTCATTGGTGCTACTGGGGTGAGCAAGAACTCCGGCTGATTTTCCAGTTGACGTACTGGGGAAAACTATCTGTACAAAAAATTGTACCACCCTAACTATAGAAGAGAAGAAAAGTTTTTCTACTCCCCTCTAAGAACGGTTGCTTTTCAAAATCGTCCAATGAATGACGTTCGTTGGACCAATTTGGACAACGTCCAAATAACCGTTCAACAAACGTCCATCGTTGGACACGTGTTGAACGATTTTGAAACAATTTTTTGGACGTCTCAGTGGGTCCAGACACTAAAATTGGATAGTCAATTACCATCAAGAATACAACCCTATGCCGTACCGTGATAATTATAGTTTACTCGATGTTGGGAAGTGTTCTGCCATATCACAAAGTTACCGATGCCTAACCTAGACCCAACTAGTTCTACACAAAATTAAATTTCTGGTTAAAAATTTTTATTTGAGATTTTTGGTGTTTCTGAAACTGCTGAAAACTCCTTGATTGATCTCCAATTTCTAAGATCAGAGCTTCCTCGAGCTAATTTATCAAGCGAAAAATTGAAGATTTTATTGCGCACTCTTCCTGAGCCAAGAGCGCATAATGATTTGTAGTGGTAAATATTCTGCAAAATTGTAGCAGGGCGTCTAACCCAGTGCGATTGCCATTCAAAATCCCGGTCAAACCATTCGGAATTCGATTCGGAATCCGAATCCGAACCGGTTCCGGAATGAGTTTAACTGGGTCTGAATGCAGCCAGTGCCCACCCAATGAGACGTCCAAAAAATTGTTTCAAAATCGTTCAACACGGGTCCAACGATGGACGTTTGTTGAACGGTTATTTGGACGTTGTCCAAATTGGTCCAACGAACGTCCTTCATTGGACGATTTTGAAAAGCAACCGTTCTTAGAGGGCAATTAAACCCATTCCGGAACCGGTTCGAATTTCTGAATGGAGTCAGAATGGATTCCAACTCAAATGCAACAACCGATTCTGTGTCGGAATCGGTTGTTGCATTTGATTTGGTGTCCATATTGACTTCATTCAGGAATCCGAACCGGTTCCGGAATGAGTTTAACTGGGAACTTTTCTGACTGGAACAAGCGGTCCATGAAAACGTCAATCCTGTGCTTCAGTAGATCCACGCACACAAACAAACTCGAATCGGAGACTACACTGTCGCACACAACTTTATGAGTGGGAATGTAGACGTGGTAGTCATTAATAAACGGCTTGTCGCCAGAAACGTCATTTGCTCGCTTTATACAAGTCATCAAATTTTCTGGCAGAGACCGCTCTGCTAGATTTCTGCCAGTCTTGGTTTGGCAGCCCTGTCAGATTTCTGCGCGTATCCTGTCGGGTTGGTTGAGCTAGGGCGAACTCGGTTTCGCTAGCGTTTTCTGGCAAATTTTGACAGGAACCGAGCAAAACCCTGGCATAACTCGGACATAAACTGTGCAAAGATCCTGGCAATTCCTACCTGGTAGAATTTAGCACGAATCGAGCAAAACAAAAATGTGGCAGGAAGCGTGCAGAGATCTTGGCCGTACATTTCTGACTGGATTCTGGATAAAAGTGAGCAGCATCGGTTGGTTCTGTCAGAAACGGTTGTTGCATTTGAGCGAATTCGTTGCCAGAATTCTCGCACAAATCGCGCAAAATGCTCGCAGAAACTCTGCCAGCATCAATTTCGCTTTGCTCAACTTTTGCTAACTTTCTGCTTGCCACGCTGACCGGGTATTCGTGCTAGTACGAGGTGCCAAATCGTGTAGGCGAATTTCCGTCAGATCAAGGTCCATGTGCACGGGGATCTTGGTTTTGACGTTTTCATATCCGACGTCGTGCTGCATGTTGTTCTTCGCTACGCAGCTTTCTGCCTCGGCTAAGGAGTTGAACGTTGTTAGTACTACTTGTCTCGTATGATGTAGTTGTGTGTGTGTGTGTGACGCACAAGTTCCATTTTCACCGTGATCAACTGTTCCACCTCGCCACAGAGAACAGACGTCCATCTTCAGCATTCTACTTGTGTAAAATCTAACGGTTTCGAAGGTAGTTGGGATATCCAAACCAGGTGCGCTACTGTCGTCATGTTTTTTTGTGGCTGAGTTCGACAGAATTGGCAGCGGTTACTCCTCTACCCAGTCAAACTAGTCCGGAACCGGTTCGGACTTCCAGCATGGATTTCAGCTCAAATGCATCAACCGATAGAGTCAGAATCGGTTGTTTTCTTTGAGCAAGATTCCAATTCGAACCGGTTCCGGAATGGATTTGACGGATAGTTGGGATAGGTTGGTGTGGCGGCGCTAGTGTTTATCGTATATTAATTCAAATGTTTACACACATTTTTTAAATATTTTTGTTCGATCATGGATGTCTGTTCTCTGTGCTGATATTATGCCAGAAAAGGAGAAATGTAGTGCTATTACTGTGCAGATATTGACAGCTCGTTTCTGCAGTACTAATGCTATTATATAGCACCAGCGCACAAATGTCAATTTTGATAGCCTAATGTTGGCACTATTAATGCTATTAGAAAGCTTCAGTTGGCTGTCATTGCCCGCCATGGTTTTAAAATCGTTTCTTTTGTTTCCTTTCGGTACGATGAGCAAAAAGGAAAAATTTTAAAATAAGTTTTGTTTAAAACCGTAATTGACTCTCTTCTAATGCAATTGTCATGAATATCCTTAATGGGTTTTCGTTCTCACATGCTATGAATGTTTTACGAAAATTACCTTTAGTAAGGGACCATCCATAAATGACGTAGCATTATATGGGGGAGGGGGAGTTTTGTATTTTGTGATGATGTGTGACGACAGGGGGTAGGAGGTCATGTCATACTACGTAGCTTTTTTAAAGGGGAATAGGGGTTGACCTGATGTCACGACAATCTTACCCGTTTCATCTAACTAACATCGTTTTTGATTTTTTTCAATTTTTTTACGGGGACAACGAGGGGGTGAGGGTTAACGTCAAGCTACGTAATTATCAGGGGGGGTATATAGAATTTTGTGACGAAATGCTACGATGGGAGAGGGGGGTGTTAAAAATCACTCGAAAAAGCTACGTCATTTATGGATCATCCCTAAGTCTCGAATTGAGGTACCTTGCCTCGTCCTTCACGGTAAGTGCACTGCGTTTGCTGCCGGGACTATGTAGCATATGTTCGATTGAAATGAAATACGCCAACCGCATTATAATAGCATTGTATCAGGCATTGCTAATGCTGTAAAGGAGTTTTAATGCAACATTAGTGCAAATGTGCATCCAATATAGTGCAATGGCTGAATGCTTATGGCTATTTGGGTAGAGCCTGGCGCAAAGTGATTCCGACTCTATCGGCTCATGCATTTGAGCTGGTATTCATACTGGAAATCCGAACCGATTCCGGACTAGTTTGACTGGGTAGAGGAATAACAGCTGTCAATTCAGTCGAGCTCAGCCACAAAAAAAAAACATGACGACACCCGGTCAAACCATTCGGAATCCTGAATGGAGTCAGCATGAATTCCAGCTCAAATGCAACAACCGATTCCGAAATCGATTGAGTCGGAATCGGTTGTTGCATTTGAGTTGGAATCCCTTCTGACTCCATTCAGAAATCCAAACCGGTTCCGGAATGAGTTTAACTGGGCAGTAGCGCTCCTGGTTTGGATATCCCAACTACCTTCGAAACCGTTAGAGATATAAGGTAGCGTGCCAATATTTATGGTCGTCCTAAATTTTCAAACCGGATAGAGCTTTCGTTTGGTAGGTGAGTTCGACTGAATTGACAGCGGCTGATACAGCACAAATTCGTTAGTTGGGGGTTCGCTAGTTGGGGCATGCCCCAACTAAAAGACACTCTTATGTCAGAACTGAAAGTCAAAACGGTATTGACATTTAAAAGTCATTTATTTCAAGGGGCTCATTGGTTGATTTATGTGGAGATCTAAAAAAACATACTTTGAAATTCAATAGAATTCTATTTTTTTAAATTTATATTCCTGAAACAAAAAAAACATGAAATTTGTAAATGTGTTAGATAATGCGCTTCTTTTATTTAGCATCAATTAGTTTGTGTAGCAGATATGTTGATTGCTGACTTCTTGGAGGTTATCCCTGATGTATTCAATCACATTTTCAAATGACTTTTTAGCTAGTGTCAACTTAGTATGCTTGCGCTTCGTCGTTTATTTTTCAGCGGCGTATCCATTTCCATGTTATGTGAAAGAATTGTAAAAAAATGGAATTAATGGCAAAGAGAACACTAATGACATTCTTTTTCGTAAAAATCATCATTAAACTGGGAAGAAACAGCCAACTTTCGCGAACCGCAAAATATTTGTGTTTGTTTTTTATCGAAAGAAAACAAACAATCAGCGTTTCCCTCGGGTAATTTTTGCCAGCTGTCAGTTGCCCCAATTAACGGATACGATTCGCTAGTTGGGGCGCAGTCGTGACCCAGCTAACGAATTTGCGCTGTATAGATTTCAAAATGGCCGACATTATTATACCTCTACCCAGTCAAAGCATTCCAGAACTGGTTTGGAATTCTGAGTGGATTCGGGTTGTTGCATTTGAGCTTGAATCCCTACTGATTCCATTCAGAATTCCGAACCGGTTCCGGAATGAGTTTATCTACCCCCTAAGAACAGATGATTTCAAAATCGTCCAATGTAGAACGTTCGTTGGACCAACGTTGGATGACGTCGAAAATAATCGTTCAACGCGGGTCTAACGAACGTTCTTCATTGGATGATTTTGAAATCAACTTTTCTTAGGGGTAGATAAACTCATTCCGGAACCGGTTAGGAATTCTGAATGGAATCAGTAGGGATTGAAACAATTTTTGAGCCTCTCAATGGGTAGGATACTGAATCCATTCAGGATTCCGAACCGGTTCTGGAATCGGTTTACTGAGTAGTTGGAATAGATTGATGTGGCGCTGCTACTGTTTTAACGTATATTCGTTCAAATCACAGAGAACAGACGTCCATCTTCATCATTCAACTTATGTAAAATCTCTAACGGTTTCGGAGGTAGTTGGGATGTCCAAACTCGTGTTTTTTGTGGCTGAGTTCGACAGAATTCACAGCAGTTATTCCTCTACCCAGTCAAACTAGTCCGGAACCGATTCGGACTTCCAGCATGAATTCCAGCTCAAATGCGTCAACCGATAGAGTCGGAATCGGTTGTTTTCTTTGAGCAAGATACCATACTGAATCCATTCAGGATTTCCAACCGGTTCCGGAATGGATTTGACGGATAGTTGGGATAAGTTGGTTTGGCGGCGCTAATGTTTATCGTATATTAATTCGTACACACCCTTTTAAAATATTTTTGTTCGATCATGGATGTCTGTTCTCTGTGCCAGAAGTAAGCTTTTTGCATATTTATTTCATTCAACTTCAATACGATTACCGTACGCTTGTGCCTTTCGCATAACCCCACTCATTAGGTTCCGTACAACATCTGGCTGCAGCTTCTTCTGTACGGAAACTCTTCATGACGATATGACCTCCTTGGGATATTTTCTTGGTGCCTGCTTCATAATTGAATTGTGGCACGAAGATCGTGTTGCTTCTACAGAGGAAGCAGACTTTTCTGTAGACACTCCTTGAGGTTGATCTCCCCGTTTACAGTCCCGGTAGTCACGAACGGTGCACACACGTTTGCCACATGAGCAGATCGCTTACCAAATCATGTATTTATTAGAAGTTCAGTCGAAAAATCAGCCGGTATGCTAGCTGGTTCTAATTCGCATTCCAGCTCCAGTGACACAACTGATTCTAGCTAGAATCGGTTGTGTCACTGGAACCGGGATGCTTGCTAGAACCGGTCAGAATTTAGGCTCATTTACGGTTCAACTTTACTGAGTGAGACTCCACCAAGGGCGTGAGAAGATTACGCTACGAACCTGCTTTCAGTTGTCAAAAATTTAGCAAAATACTGCTGGCATTCGGTGAAAAGTATTTGAGTTACGAAACCAGGTATTGATCTGCTAAAACATTATTTCTTTATTCATGTGGTGTAGGAAAAAGCCAGTGGGAGTGGTGCCTCTGCTAGGACTCTTCTCTCGTATGCACAATCCTTCATCTTTTACGGTGATACAAACTTAGATAAAAATACTTATAAGTTAGAGGCTGCAAGTGCAATAAATTTTCATATTCATAGAATTGGTTACGTTAGCGAATAAATTTAACACCGCTCAAGAATTCAATTTCAGCAGAGTGATCCCTAAGCCGAAGCTTGTGTTATCTTACTGCGAAACGCGGGTACTGATCTGGCATTCGCTGACTCCGTTCCGTTGGTTCTATTTGGCCGGAAGCGACGGCCCGGTGGTTCGGGTCTAAGTTGCTTGATACGGTCCATGATTTGGTCGCGAGTGGTGCTGTCCACTTTGAATTCGTCCAAGATTTTCGCGATACCCTCAAGAAGCTCGGCCAGTGGTGGTGGTGGGGGTGGTGGGTTACCGAACCGAGGACCGCGACCACGGCCGCGACCCGGACCGCGTTCCTCGGAGCTCTCCATTTCACTGCTGGAGGATCCATTTGCTCCCGTGGTCGTCGATTCCTGAGTCGCCGATAGGTTGATCAAGGCTAAAAGACACATTGAGCCTAGTAGTAGGAGAATGGTTTTGCGATCCATGTTCAACTGTTTCGGGGTACTGTCTGCTGAATGATGGATTTGGAAGTGATCGAGAAGGTTTTTATAGCGCAATATTTGGCGGATGGTAATGGATTTTTAACTAGGCTTCGTTTCTAATAAAATGTGTAATTTGATTATAATTACGTACTATCCAAGCTGCAACGGTTAAAAATGAAATCAAACTACAGATGATGGTATAATTAGCCGATAATAAGCTGGAAAGCAATTTCATAATATTATGTAACACGACTAGGAAATTTCTAACCATGACATTGAATTTTGGACAGCTTTTTTCGGTGATAATCAACTCAGGGATAGACTAATCCGGAAACGATCCTAACGATCCGAAGATTACAGATTATAATCAATATAAACAATGAGAATTTCTGAAAAAAGTGAGGTTATAGAGCGCCATGCAATAATGAAATGTATAAATAAATTAATTTCGTTATTAAATCTACTAATCTGGGAATATTGAACCATTCTACTGACATCAATAGCGTAAAATCACTTCTAATTAGAAATAAATTTGTCATTACATTCACAAGGAAAGTCGTCAAATTACCAAACTATTCTTCCATTCCCATGTTCCAACTGTCGTCCAGCCATGAGGAGCTTTCACCGGCATTCATTTGCAATGAACACCCCCGGTGTGGTGCATGCGCATCGCACGGCCTACTGGTGAATTGTTTTCAAAACTTCCAAGCGGGGAAATTCGCGCTTTTCAACTTTACTTCGTCCTGACGGCTCTACCTGAGTGGACGTTTGCTGCGAGCTCTAAAAGAATGGAACCGGAAATCCAACGACGTTCGTTTTTCTCGCATTTCCCTGGTACGGATTTTCGCCCTCTCTGTTAGATCTTCAACTGAGCTAAGTACATATGTTGTCCTATAGCTTGCGTTCTATTTAGAGCGTCGATAACGTTATAGTCTTGCACGTTCCTTGCCTTTGCCATCGGTTCGTCGTTCCGTTGGAATACATTTTATTTATAAACGAATTTTACGCTCACTTATCACAGAGAATTTTTAATTAAAAACAAAGAGAAACGATCGATGAATCTGCAGTCGATTTATCTTCATGTGCGGCACAGCATACTCAATGGGAACTGCTTTTGCAATTCTGGGGTTCAGATCCGGCAAATGTTCTACGATAAGGTTGTGTATTTTATGATCGCATACGTTAGGTGCCAAAAGATTATTAAAATAATTGTTGAGGCTGTCGAGTGCTTCAAGCATTTGCAACAGATTTTATTAAGCAATCTAACATAAGCTTCGTACACTCGTTTCCTTCAATCACAATCCTCAGCAACGTACAGGCTCAAGTAGGATTTCGTGGGAAGAGAAGTGAACACTGAATAATGATTTTGGCCTCAACCAGTTAAATGGTGAGTTTCCATTTGATGTAATCTCCAACAATTATCTCGTCAAGATGGAAAAGCGGAAAAGACGTGGGTTGAAAGCTCGGAAGCGCAGCATCGTCAAGCCATTCATCATTCAACGTGTCCTTTATCAATGATTTTACGAAGCGGAGAGAGGAAAAGCTGGGTTCGAGGTTCCGTTGAAAATTTTCTTTATGCTGGAGATCTACAGGTAGCAATTCAGTCAGTTGAGTTTTCGGTTGGCGGATGAGTCTTTTTTTAATAGAAAACGAAATAAATATATAAATCAGTTTAAAGTCAATCACGCAGCTGATGTCGATTTGAAAAGAAATAATTGTCGATAGCACACTAGCGTTACCTCTTGGCGTGTAGCTGAATCTCAACAAAATTTACTAATACGGCTGTGATATATCTGTTGGATTTTATCTAAGACAAGGCATATCAATAAGGGGGGGGGGGTGGGAACTGACTTGCTTGTTCCAGTCAAACTAGTCGGAAGTTAGGCTAGTTTTCGTCGAAATTTCGGATAGAATGAATCGGCTTCGGAACCAGCTAGAATTTCGGCTCAAATTCTGGATAGGTTTGACCGAAGTTTAGATTAAATTTTAATTCGAATTTTGGCAGAATTGTTTTCGGTTATCCAGAAACCTGTTATATTCTAGCTGGATTGTAATGACTGGGAAGAATTCATGGCCAGCCAATCCAATTCGAGTGGAACCCTCCTGACAAGCCCGACAAAATCGTCCAACACGTTTGTTGAACGAACTGTTAGGTGTCATCCAACGTTGGCACAACGAAGGATTGTCATCCGACGATTTGAAAACGTCAATTTCTTAGGGGGTAGAAAATTTGAAATTTGATTCCGAATCTAGAGGTAGATCACTTGTGATGCATTTTTCAAAATCAACAAAATTAAATGTATTTTTTGCCATCAAAATAGTAATTCAAAACGTATTTTGCGTTGCGTGTAAAACGTCAAAGCCCTGCAAGAAACCAGCTCTACATCCAACAAAACATCGAACGATCGGCGTAAGGCGTCTGTTGAACAGACTTGTCTGCGAGGGAGAGTAAAGTTGATGCAAAGTTGGATATTAAATGCATTTTTTCAAATTCGATGCAAATTTGATATACATTTCTAGAGAGACCCAACTAAATTCTGAATAGACTCAGTATGGATTCCACCAAAAGAGAATATAACCACTAGAAGGAGCAAAGCGCTACTGTCTCCATGTTTTCACGGACTGAAACACGGGGTCTCGCTCTAGCATGTTGTATCCCATTACCACAGAGAACAGACGTCCATCTTCAGCATTCAACTTGTGTAAAAATCCCAAACATTTTCGAAGGTAGTTGGGATATCTCCACCAGGGGCGCTACTGTCGTTTTGGTGGCTAAGTTCGACTAAATTGACAGTGGGTATACCACTGTCAATTTAGACAGTGGTTATACCCAGTCAAACCATTCCGGAACCGGTTCAAACTTCTGAGTGCCCATTGAGACGACCAAAAAATTGTTTCAAAATCGTTCAACACGGGTCCAACGATGGACGTTTGTTGAACGGTTATTTGGACGTTGTCCAAATTGGTCCAACGAACGTCCTTCATTGGACGATTTTGAAACCAACCGTTCTTAGAGGGTGGATTAAGTATGGATTCCAGCTCCAACGCATTAACCGATTGAGTAGGAATCGGTTGTTTCCTTTGAGCCAGATTCCAATTCAAATCTATTCAGGACTTCTAAGTGGTTCCGGAATGAAGCTAGTGTTTTAACTGATATTAATTCAAAAGTTTACACAATTTTTTTAACATATTTGTTCGACCAAGGATGGACATGCAACGATGGATCGTAGTAAGCTGTGGTACCAAGCGGTCGAACAAAAATTGGTGTCATGTTTTTAGCTCCCGTTTTTGTTGGGAAAATCATTTGGAAGTACTTATTCGCGAATTTTGGATGGTTTTCGTCAAGATAGTGTAGTGGCTTTATACTGGTGTAGCCACGGAAGTATTCAAGGAGTGATCAAGTAAAAAGACGGTTCCGCTGTTCGAAGCTTTGCGGATGTTCTTGAAGGGAAGGTCTCTTCATCAAGAACACCGAATGACTCCGACGCCCCGCAGAACGTTCGAGCCATCCAGAGGCATTCAGGGAATGAGTGCTGCCTTCGGCAGGTCCAGGATCGGATGCGGCGCGCACAGTTAACCGTATTATTCTGGTTTCGGTGGCTGGTACGCCGACGCGGCCACAGACTGAAGCGGTATGTTTTATATGAATAAGCAAGTCCAAGATCGGACGCGGCGCTCACAGTTCATATTAATTTTCAAACACCGGTTTCGACAACTGGTACGCCGGTGCGTCCACGGACTGGAGCGGCAGGGGCGGCTACGCCCGAGAGGGTAGAAAGCATAGGGTGAGGGGTCCATTAGTAAGGATTTTCCCTTTTCGCAATGCACACGCTTACATTACATTCACATTAAATCACGTTCGTTTATGCAAATGGAGTTGTGGTACATCGATGTTTTCAAATGTGTGTAGTGCGAGATACATGCGTTGCACATGTAAATTTTTTCAAATGGTTCAAAATTTCGAGTGGGTAATTACCCACTCGGTTATTTTCGAGTGAGTAGTACTACCCATACTACCCACGCTTTCCGCCGGCTCGGTGGAGCGGTAAGTTTTCTATTTAGATTTCATATAGTCGGATTTGCAGGTTTTCTACCTAAAACCCAAACCGATGGAGTTTCATTTCGATTTAATAAAAAATTCAAACCCTCGGGTTTTGTTGTTGGCCATACAATATTTGGCGCACACACATGCAGCAAACAGGAAAATCATTGAAATTTTGTTTTTATAGAAGCATTTTCGTGGGTTTTTTTCTGTTCTAGGAGCTGTTTGGGGTTTTTTGGTTTATATGTTTAGTACTAACTAACCAACCGATTTCGACAAATTTCTCTATCATTATTTCAGAGAGCGAGTTAAGGCGCTATAACCTTGGGTCACAAGCCAGGACAGGGCTAATAACCTCTGCCCCATCCCAGGAACGTCGGACCAAAGGAGTGACAATAACCCTCTTAGCCAAGTCACTCCCAACGATTTGTCGAACCCCTATCAAATTGAAACGGTTGTGTACGGTTGTCCACGTTTCTTCCTTATTCAAGGTTCAAAATAATTCGTTGATTAAATTCCTCATTAAATGAATAGTTTGATTGCCTTATTATTTTGAATCATCTTCATTTTGTACGCTGCACAGTTGGCCTGGCCGCTTTAATGCTTAATAATGACAAGTAAAATTGTGGGCGAACGTCTGCAATTTTCCAGGATCCCTATTTGTATTGTAGACTAGACTAGACATATTTGTTCGACCAAGGATGTCTGTTTGACATGTGTGTACCCGGAGCAATATGTGTCAAACTAATGGACCTAGCATATGTAAGAGCGTGATAATAAACCATCAATGTTAACAGCGACATGCGACCTCTAGTAGTTATAATCTCCGATCAACCGATTCCAAAAACGAGTGAGACGGAATCGGTTGTTGCATTTGAGTTGGAATCCACACTGACTCCATTCAAAAATCCAAACCGGTTCCGGAATAGGTTTAAGTGGGATTTTCTTCTTCAGTGTTCATATTACCCAGTCAAAAAAATGCGGACGAATATGGCGTAGACTACATATTAACACAGAGAACAGACATCCATGATCGAACAAAAATATTTAAAAAACGTGTGTAAACATTTGAATTAATATACGATAAACACTAGCGTGGCGACACCAACCTATCCCAACTATCCGTCAAATCCATTCCGGAACCGGTTCGAAATCCTGAATGGATTCAGTATGGAATCTTGCTCAAAGGAAACAACCGATTCCGAGTCTATCGGTTGATGCATTTGAGCTGGAATTCATGCTGGAAGTTCGAACCGGTTGCAGACTAGTTTGACTGGGTAGAGGAATAACCGCTATCAATTCTGTCGAACTCAGCCACAAAAAAAAACATGAAGACAGTATCGCACCTGGTTTGGTTATCCCAACTATCTTCGAAACCTTTAGAGATTTTACACAAGTTGAATGCTGAAGATGGACGTCTGTTCTCTGTGATGTTAAGAAGACTGATATCTCTTTTCTTCCCCCATACAAACGAGAAGCGACAGAGGTTACAGCGCCTCTATTGGAGGAAGGTAGGAAGCTTAATGTAAAACTGTACATGTGCGTGTGCATCACTATGGAAAGTACCACCTTTACCCGCAAGTGGCGTTGCTGTTACTGTCTCCAGATTCTGGACAGAGTTGCCAGTCTTCTTGAATTGAAGTCTTCGAATATGGTCAGGCAATTTAAACAGTTTAACCTCAGAGAACAGACGTCCATCTTCAGTATTCAACTTGTGTAAATTCTCTAACGGTTTCGAAGGTAGTTGGGATATCTAAACCAGGTGCGCTACTGTCGTCATGTTTTTTGTGGCTGAGTTCGACTGAATTGACAGCGGTTTTTCCTCTACCCAGCCAAACCAGTCCGGAACCGGTTCGAACTTCCAGTTTGAATTCCAGCTCAAATGCATCAACCGATAGAGTCGGAATAGGTTGTTTTCTTTGAGCAAAATTCCATACTGATTCCATTCAGGATTTCGAACCGGTTCCGGAATGGATTTGCCGGATAGTTCGGATAGGTTGGTGCGGCGGCGCTAGTGTTTATCGTATATTAATTCAAATGTTTACACACCTTTTTTAAATATTTTTGTTCGATCATGGATGTCTGTTCTCTGTGTTAAGACGAATCAGTTTTGGTGACAGATGAACTCATTCACTCTACTCATCCATTCATCCCGATTATACCCATATTCAAAACATACAACATTAAAATGGCTTCAACTCGAAGTTGTCGACAAACTTCGAGCAAGCTCACGAAACATTTAACTGGAGTATTGTCTTCTACACCTGGACGTACTGATTCACGAAAACAATACTCCCGAAATAATTCACGTACGTGAAAACCCAAAACTAGCTGGTCTAGCTTGGTGTCCCTGCCCCAGCACGTAGCGAGATATACAGGAC
>NC_080670.1:188643045-188772045 GCF_030247195.1 Topomyia yanbarensis
CTCGCCCTTCCCGGAAACGGGCCGGGAAGATCATTGCTAACTTTCGACTAGAATGCACACACAACAAGAAGTTATCCAGGTGGAGCGGCAAACTGCTCCGTGTATGAAGCGTTCTTCAAGTTCGAGACAGTCAGTGTGGTACGGTACGGAAAAGTTTAGACATTAAAAAAATGCTCTTCTGCAAAATATGGTTGAAAATGAAAATATGTCTTCATAAGCAAAACTGATTTAGCGGGGCCTTGATGCGTCCTTTCAGGAGGCGAATCTAGACAACAAAGTTGCAAAACTTATCTGCTTACAAGGCGTAACGCTGTTGAGGTTGCTGCTTTAATGAGTGAAATGGCGTACGGTAGCAGATTCTGGTGTTTAGCAGAACAACTTTGATAGGCGAAGAATACATCGCCGAATGATTGGCTATGGAGCAATCAGGGCGACAAGCATTCCTGAACGGGAATACTCTCGATCGCAATTGAATTATTGTGTTTCTGGAATCGAATGGTTAAATCTATCAAAATCAAACTCAATGATTATTGATTTTTTTCTAAACTACTAAATTGTTACTACTAACTGTTTTTTTTTAAATGGAAGTGCTCTATTACAGCATCACCTTTTAGCAATTTTCGTACGCTGAATGCCGTTTGTACAGCAAGTAGTCATTAAAATAGTCTACCCCATGCTTCGGCAGATCTGAGCAAGTCAAACCCGAATCGATGAGCCCACCGTCGATCTTAACTTTGTGAGCGGACATGTAGACGCGGTAGACCTTCTTAAGAGACCTGTTGCCAGCAACGTGATCTGCTTGCATTAGACAGAATATTGCAATTCTGAGCTTATCTGGGCGAACTTTCAAGATATCTGTCACGGCTGAATATTCCTGCGTCAATTTTATTCGAGCTCTTTAGAAAAATAAGATCTTTGATTCGAAAGAGGATCAGATCTGGTCCGGCCGAGTTCAATGTGTATGATTTAAAACAGAAAGTCGGAGTCTTTGATGGCGAATCTTGTTCAACATCCATTTTACCAACAGTTGAGCCTTTAAAGGAGAATTTATTTATACGAGTCGGAGCCTGGCGTAAAATGAAAACTTCAAGAATATGAAAAAAGAGACAGAAAACGCGGGAGATTAAAATTGATATACAAGCCAGAAGTGAAGCAAAAGTTCTTCACGCGATTAGCAACTGGCACGAGGAATGTTGAAAAACCTTAATCAGCAATAGATCATAAAGGCACCTTTCATTTTTTTCGCATGGGCAAACATATGTTTCACTAATGCCTGGGACATAACCGGAATTTCGGGATGGAACGTGGACAAGACATTCAAATCAAACTATATGTATTGTAATCAACATCCCACCAACCATTATCCTATATTGCTCTTGATATACAAACTTTTGTAAAGATTTCCCACCGTCGCCTTCAAAAACCCAGCGTCACCTGATTTCACGCTAAAGTTCAAGATTTCCGGCTGAATATGAGCGACTGTCAAATCCGAACGAAGTTGAATCGAATAGACCACAGTGGCTCGATAGTTTAACAAAACTGATTTTGGATAACGGTACGATGTTAAATCAGGCCAAAAAACCGTAAAACCCCACTGTTGTCTAAGTAAGGGCAGTTAACACATTTTAGGTCACTTTTCGAGGTAAGTTTCCTGGTTTAAAACCAGGTTGTGACATACATTTGACCCATAACTGCAGATTGCTTGCCAAACCAAATATTGCCAGGCCAATTTCGAAACTTTGTATCGGGTAATGCATGTATCACTCATATTAGTAAATAAATTCCGATAAATCGCCACTGCGACAATAACTGCTGAAATCTTCACATGAAATATTATTAGTACTTGCATAACTTCTTCGGACAAATAAAAAGAACTATTTCCCCGTATGAATAAATCCGCTTAAAAATAAGCTAATGAGTTTATCACGGGCAAGGAACCAGAAATCGACAGTCTCCATTGGCTCTGTCACCTGCCGAACTCCAATGGGTAATGAGCTAAAATCATCATCAAACGATAATAAAAACCCGAGCCTTGATATCTAGCGGGTAAAATTAAATAGATAGTTGATCTCACTTTAATGGCAGGCCGCGATCACTATGTCACCAATACGATAATCATGCGTTCTTCCTGGGACGTCATCATAGCCCTGGGATAGCATAGGGGTGCATTGGGCTGGAGTCTCAAGGGTTGCAGGTTCGAATCCTGCCGCTGGGGTGATTATTTTCACATAATAATTATTTTCTCCGCTGGATACTACAAAAAAATCCTTTTTTGTCCGCTGCCTAGCTGGCGCTCATCAAAAACAAAACAAGTCTATCCTAGTTCATTGGCGGTTTTTTTTCGTAATAAAGTGTATATTTTGACACTGCTTATTATCACGAAAATTTTCTAGTGAAGAGAGAGATAATAAGTTAAACTTTAAAAATATTCTCACGCTATTTGTGGAGACGGAGAATTTCGTGACTCATCTTATCCCGAAAAAGTTGAACATCGGATAAACTCCTTTTCGGGTGAGTGAGTGAGTGAGAATTACCATGCCTCGTTTGTATTCGGTTGCGGCATCACATCTATCTCTGGCGGTAAAATATCAGGCACTCTCGAATGCGTTGTGCTTTATAGGCTGAATATTTTGATTCACTTCCGTGTCGAAAACTGTACATAAAAATCTGATCAAATTTACAGGTTAATTTGAATTGTATTTACGGTAAACCCGCCCTACTCCATCATTCCTTTATCTTGACCTAGGAACACTTCGGTCTCAAACAACACAATACAACTACGAAGGTCAAGTTACTACTGTGCGATCAGTGTGATGCTGATTGGGACTTCATTTACACGGATGCTGTTAAGAGAAACGCAACGCTTGTTTCTAGCCTTCAATTTCAATTATAATCAAACCCATTTGAACACCACTGAAATAACATACCATATGCTGTTTTCATTTCTATGGTGTAACGCTTTTATCTTATTCATCGAATGTAACTCTTAATTTGTTCGAACACAGGGGCCTCTTAGTTTCAGAGAGTTGCACAGATATAAAAACGTCAGGCATAATGGACGCGCTTTTTTCGAGAGTACTGGAGCTGTAGAGCTAGGTTCTCGGAAGAGATCCCCGTCAGAATCACTCACCACAATTACAGACGAGACGGGAAATGTTACCCACTAAAACACTGCTTAAGTCCAACTGCTACGGTTCAGATATGTGCGGGTGTAGCAACTTCACGATCGCGTGTATCATCGCGAAAGACTCGAGCGTTTGTACGTTAACGTGTTCGATCGAGTGTGCGTTTGTATGTCGCGTGTACTAACGTGTATAAATTCGATTTTATAACCGTGTGCCTTTCGAATATTCGCGTTTCTTGGATGATCGCGCGTCGACCGTGAATCTGATACTTAATTTCCAGTGTACGGTTCAGACGCTAGAAGAAAGTGAGTTCTTCCATATCACTAGAGTTCCTGGTCATGCCGCCATGGAACGTGTTGTCTAGTGGATATGAGTGTTTTTTTATTGGTACAACTGAATGTATGAAGCTAAGTTTGGTAGGACGGAGGGTAAAGATTTCCGACCGACCGACCGATTCACGATCGCGCGATCGTTGGCGAGATCGCGTGAATGATCGCGAAGGGCATAAGCGTTCGTATGTTAAAGTGTGTGTCGCGTGTGCTCGCGTATGCTTGCGTGTATTAAATCGATTTGGTAACCGTGGGGCCATTCACATATTTGCGTGTGTTTTTGGATGGTCTCGTGGGCCGTTATCCTGATATTTAGAGTTCGGTGTACAGCTCACATTCTGACAGCGAGTGAGTTCTCCCATATCACTAGAGCTTCCGGTCATGTCGCCATCGAACGTGTTGTCCAGTGGATATGAAAGCTTTCTTTTTTAATTGGTACAATTGAAGGCGTGGACCTAGACTGCTGGTACCGAGGATAGACTTCAGGAAGTGACCGATTCATGCAGGCACAAGCGCGGGCGTTTGTAGGTTGACGCTTGAGACCACGTTAGAGAATGAAAAGTGCTTAGACGTTCACCTTAACACCTGGATATGATCATGTATTGAGATCACGGGTGTGGATGACCGCGAAGGGCTCAAGCATTTTTGTATAAACGTGTTTGTCACGTGTATGTGACTTCGCTTGTATAAATTCGATTTTAGAGCCATCCATTCATATATTTGCTTTGGGATGATTGCGCGAACCGTTAATCTGACACTGAATTTTCGGTGTACGGTTCAGACGCTAGACGAGAGTGAGTTTTGCTCATATCACTACAGTTCCCGGTCATGAAACGTGTTGTCTAGTGAATATGAGCTTCATTGTTTGATTGGTCCAACTGAAAGCATGAGTCTAGGCTGCTAGAGATTTCCGGACGTGATCGATTCATGATCGCGCGAACGGTGTGTTAATGTTTAAGACCGTGTTTGAAAAATTTTAGGTGCTAAAACGTTCACCTAATTACCGGGGTGTTTTAATGTTGGCGAGATCGCGGGCGTAGGTATGTGTGGATGATTTCAATTGCATGTTCGCCTTTGTGACCAGTTTTGTAGCATCGCGATGGCCACGAGCGTTTGTGCGTTTGGAATGAAATAGTTTGTAAGTGTATATGAGAGAATATGTAATTGGTTAATTAGTGTTAGTAAGAATTTAACTTAAGCTACAGTAAAAAAGGAAAAAAAATAACATGCCGAATGAAGATAAAAACGATGCAGAGAGTGAGTAGAAACATATAAATTGACCGATATTATTTTTTGGTATACACGAGTTTGCTTTTCCAAACTAATAAGACTAATGAAATAGAAGATGAGAACACATGTAACATGCAATCAAACTACTTGAAGTCGTCTAATTGATATTAATTTACCATTAACGACAATTCCATTCTATCAGGATTTTACTGTGCTGACCTGGACGTGCGTCGGTGAATTAATCGTACTTTACTTAATCCGATCTTCCCGAATGAATCGAATCGAATACTCGAATGGAGCACCGGTAAAAAGTGACCAACGAATCCTAAGAAGGGAAAAAAATGACATGCTAGACAATAAATTACCCACTATTCTATCACATATGCCAGTTGTGCATCCATTCTCTGGCCCAGTTGTCACAGACACTCAGACAGACATACGACTAGCACATACCAATTGTACACTAGTACTATGAACTGTAATTATTACTGCTCTTTCTCTAAATGGCTTCTACTTTTATGTTTCTTTAATGCATGTTCGTAGATTTGGACTGGTGCATAGCATGAAAAAAACACAAAACATGAGAAAGGTCCATAAGCCCTGTCGGGCTTTTCGATGCACCACTATTCAGGCGTAATGCAAAAGCAATTTTCTGCTAGAAGTTTTTTAAAACTGATGCTCAAAATATGCTTGATAATGTTTGTAATATCGTCAAACCTATCAATTTAGGGAAGCGATTCAGCTAAACCCAATCATTATTTCGTAAAAAAAATATAAAGTTCGTGGGAATCGACTACTAATTCACCGCCAAGTGCTGCTAGGTCCTATGCAAAATTGACTCGGACATCACTTTTTTAAAAGTTTAATAACTTCTCCTAAGGAAGTTAGGTTGGTTTGCAGTCTTCGACATAGTTTTAGGCAATAAAATTAACTTCCCTATTTTTACCTGTAGTATTAAACCGATGCATACAGTGCCACCTAGCGACGAAAATGTGAGTTAGTAGGCTTTCTCCATGTAAATTACAGAAAAATCCTATATAAAGTTCAAACACGTTGGTCCAGTATCCAGACTTGTACGGTTTGGCTCAAATTTGGAGCATAGACTTCTGGCGGGAGTAGAAATCGACCCAGGGGTGGGCCGATAGAGTTTTCAAAAAATCGTTTATTTTCAGAGCAGCCAAGTGTCTCATAATAGGTGTTACTAAAGCAAAATTGAATAGTGGAAAACAAAAATAACCGAATTCAACCATTTATGTTTTATTCAAAAGATAAGATTCCGTGATTTGAGCAGAGCTTAAATTTTACGGATGCAATCATTTCATTCGTGTACAACCTTTACCATAATCCTAATTAAGCGATGAGTGGAAAATTAGTTATTAGCATCAGCGGGGCAAACAGGCTAACACAACAGGCTCCTGTTAACTTTATGTCATAAAAAAATAAAACCAAAACCACTTTCAAGCCAGCTCGCCATGTCAGTAGCCCAGTCAGTGGCGTTTGGTTGGTCGGTCATGCAGCGAAAAATCCAGCGTCATAATTTTGCACCCTTTGTGTGTATGCGTGTGTGTTTGTGTACCTCCGTTGACAAGTTTGTGGTAGGATCGGGTTGCTGCTGCTGCTGTGACTGGTGGTGAGTTTCCGTATAAATAAGGCAACATGAATTTGCACTTTTCTCTCTCTCTCGAACCGTCAGATTGGACAAAAACCACACCACACGTGTCCACCAGAGTCCAGGGTGGTCAACAAAAGTAACAACAGCCCCGTGAGAGCCGCTTGTAAACGAGGATGTTAGAAGAAGGCACCTTTCCAGTCATGTCAGAAAGCGTGGAATCTGTTCGGAAGGTTTCCGAATAACCACGGCAGCAGTGACCGGGTCAGCTTTCATTCTAGTAGCTGACGCTAATTAGAGACGGTGGTTCACAAAACGACCGCTTTGCAGGCGTTTTTTTTTCTCTCGTTGGTTGGAAGTAAATTGCAATATGTTGCAGGTTGCCGGCGTACGGCTGATAGCCTTAAAATAATAACAGGAAATATAACTTCTGGATTACTGAAAAATGCTTTCAACGCCGTGTTGTGGTAATGCAAGTAAAATGTTCACCTAATTGTGAGCTCTACTCACAGCTCTACTACTAATGGAGACTTCGCTCTTGGGTGAAATTTTATTTCACTAAAATGCTGACTGGATATCAGTACTATAATATGAAAACAGAACGGATTTGATGAAGCTCATGTTTCTCTGTACGTGATGAAAAAATGGCTTATCTATAAACAACGGAAGTCATGATTCAAATAACCGATGCTAACCGGTAAGCCGTTCGTCAACCCCTAAATTTATACATGATTCAATGGGTCGAATTTAGCGCCGCCGAGTGTTTGCCCATCTGTTCAAATATGTCCGATGATCTACCGGCGCTATGCATACACAATTACCGGACGCGAAAGCAGCGATGTTTTAGTTGAAATTGGATCCCAATCGGAAACAAAGCCAATAATTGCCGTACAACCAAAAAACCGATGGATTTATTCGCCACGCCCTGGACTTCACCCCCGTCCCCCCAGTCCAGGATAAACTTTTACATTTTTAATAGTTTAGTATCCATCATGTGTATCACCCAACGTTACATCCCCGTGTCGCGGGTGAAAGGGTTCACCGTAGCATGAAATCACCCAGAATGCTAATAAGATGGGTATCGAAAATAAGTTGAAAGTAGTCATCCTCCAGAGAGAGATATACGAAGACGCCATATTGAGCCAGCGAAATTATCAAATTTTTGAGCCAGCCGATGCAAATCAGCCATTATTTGGTAGCACTGCTAGCTTTTAACAATTAGGTTTTACACCAACCGACATAACCCCACAAAATGAGCCGGAACCTCGTTTGACAATTCTCGGTGGTTTGTTTACATGAAAGTTACGTGAGTTCGAATGTAACAGATGAGCACCCGTTCTACTCGAACTCACGCAACTTACAAAATAAACAAACCACCGAGAATTGTCAAACATGAACTGCATTCATTATGAGTTCATTTGTGTCGTCATCTTGTAGAACTCAATTGAGTTCCAGAAGATGACGACACGAATGAATGATGAGTGAAGTTCATATTTGACAATTATTGGTGGTTTGTTTACTTTGTCAGTTGTGCAAGTGCGAGTGCATCTGTTACATTCGAACTCACGTAACTCCCATGTAAACAAAACCACCGAGAACTGTCAAAGGTAGTTCATCCATCTCATTTTGTGGGGTTATGTCGGTTGGTGCAGAGCAAAGAGATTGAGCAAAAGCCACGGCCCGAAAGTTATATAACCGGATTTGGTGACTACCGTCTTCGCATATTTCGATAGATGATAACACGTTTGTAAAAGGAGATTCCAGGACGCTTCAAGGCGCGTAAGGTTATACGAAAGTCAATGCAGGTGGAAAAATTTGGACAAAAAGTTCTTGTATGGCAAGCAATTTGTTCGTGTGGCTTAAAGTCATCGATTTTCTACACCAAAGGAACCATAAATACTGATGTTTATTGTACTGAGTTACTTTCGTTATACAAGAAACACAATATTTCTATATTTTTTTTTCAAATTTATGCTTAAACATATATTTTACTTGGAAAGGGGGGAGGGCGCTGCGCTGGAATAGTAGCTGTCACTTCCTGGATTGTGGGTCTTCGAGAGCGGAAAGTTACTTTCGTCGTCCAGCACGAACGACGTTCCGCGGCAGTTCTCCGTCATCCACCGGTACTGCGATTTCACGATAGCTATCTGCTCATCCATGTACTTCGGGGACCGAGTCTTCTTCCGACAGATGATGTCCTTCATCTCGAAGGTTCGATAAATCAAGGTATATTGTCGGCCGGCCTTCCGCTCCACGTTCAGGGATGCCAGGATCCGGTAAACTGTACTCACGAGCACGTTTTCCTTTTGAAAGTGGTCTACCGTAACCTTTCTTCCACGATGAGCATGCGTTTCGTAAAACCGTACAACACGCTCGCGGAGTGCTTGCTGTTTCGACGCCATCTTCGATTGAACTGACAGCACTCGAGCGAAAAGAAACATTTCTAGAGAGTCCAGAGAACAATTTTATTGGAGAAACAAAAGTTACTTTGATTACAGAAAGATATTCAAATCATTCTCATTTTTTATTGAACACCCGTTAGCTAAGACCATGCCAGCGTTAAAAAATTTTTGGAATGCTACCTCCAAAAAACGCCATGACACCACTGTCCACAACATTATGAATGGGATTAAATCTAAAGTCAGACAATTCGGTGAATATTTTTTTCTATTTGAAACAGTTACTCATTTGAAAGTAAAATACTTAAAATACATAATAAAACTGTTCTTAATTACCAATTTAATTTTTGAAGAATTTCGTTTATATCTAATTTTCGATACAGTCCAAATTTGACAGCAAGAGATTCACCAACCAGGAACTGGCAAAGTTCATATCCTCTGTCTAACGTCAAAATGGTCACGTTTGATAGAGGTGCTGTTAAAATAGAAAAGAATTTCGTGTATTACTCTTCAAAAGTATGATTTTCGAACGAATTTTCAATTTTTGACCGATTTAGATTGAACCGGCTTTAAAAGATCTGCAATTTAGTCCAGTTTCTGCGATTCCAGTAGCGTTCAAACCCGTAGACCGTTTCCGGCCAAATTCCCGCGGGGTATATCCGGTCCCTCAGTGCGGTAACGGACGAGTTTTGAAGAAACGTGTCATAAATTCACGTATTTTTTTTTAAATGCGCTACAAATAACTTGTGAGAAAACTAACACCTATTGGTGGAGCTCTTTTTAGGGGTTATGTTCGGCTTCCAGTCTTTGAAATAGTTAAAAACGAAATACAGTGAAGACCCGATTTTAGCTACCCCCGATTTTATCAGCTTCATATGAAAATTTATATTTGGTTGTTTGATTGGCTCTAGCAGACAAACCAAACTGAATTCCAGCAAATCCTTTCTTGAGCATATTTTTCTTATCATAGAGATCCGATTTTTTTTCGATTTTTTTTAAATTTTGCACTGTCAGACCCCCTTAAGGGAAGTTTAAGCTAGATAATCAAGAAAGGTTATGAGGCCATATCTAGGAACTAAAGAAGAATATTTTAAGAGCTTCGGTTTCTTAAAAAGAATGAAAATATATGTCCCGATTTCATCAATGTCCCGTTTCTATCAGTCTAAAATTCACCAAAGGGTTGATAAAAAAGGGTCTTTACTGTATTTACTTTGCATCCGACAAGAGTAGTGGATACAGAAACAGCAAACACAAAATAGATTTTTTCGTTACGGACCATTTTCGGATAATTACTAAACCGCCACGGCAATACGCAAAAATAGCTAAATATGAATGTTGCACCAATTTTCGAAGGTGTGCTTGACGATAACACGGTAACTAGTTTAATTCCTTGAGAAAGGCGCTATACATGCCGCCAAAACGTTGGATGAAAACTAAATATTCCATTTGTTAAATATTTCAAAGAATGGAAGTCGAACATAACCCCTAAAAAGAGCTACAAATAACTATTTTCTATTGATGCTTCACAATAGATATGAACTGGACCAATCTTGGCCACCGGAAAGCTGTTCCGGGAGAACTAAAGGAAATGTATATACCTTTCTATCATTCCAGTCTTTTGGGTTCATAAATTTATGCGAAATGCGAAGTTCTTCAAATCATACGGTCCTACAGGGGTGATCAGTAGAAGACATAAATTGATTTTTGACACCATTTTTAGCACCAGGATGGCTTCCAATTACCACAAAACGGTAAAAAACGCTATCAATTTTTGGTATCCTTGTACAGCGGGTGGCCAGCAAAAGCCGGAAATTGGTGATAGAAGCCATTTTGAAACCCAAGATGGCGGCTTTCGGTTCCAAAGAGACAGTGAAAACCATCACCAATACCGATGTCATTGTAAAGCGGAGTGTCAGTGGAAGACATAAATTGATGATTGGCGCCTTTTTAAAAACTATGACGGCGACTTCCGGTTAAACAGTGAATAATGTGGATAAAATATATTGTTATGTGTATAATAAACAAAACATTTCGTGGATTACCCTGATATCAATCAATGAAAAGTATAAGGTATAATGATGAAAATAATGGAAAAATTGAATGAAATGCATGTATGAACAAATGAAAATAATGATAACCCATGATCGCATATTTGTCCCATATTCTATGTGATTTCCTATTTTTATGGGACTGATTTGCGATCATAGGCAGTATACTTTTAAGTTGTGCTTGTCAGTCCATGTAAACAGCTAATGCTACAACGAACAAATCTTGCTGTGATCTGCATTCAATATGTTGACATCAATAAGATTTCATTCGGTTATTCTCGTATCGTATGGCTACGAAACAGGACCAAGTTTTTAATTAAGTCATATTTTTTTTGTTTCGGATTCTCCTCGGCTACTGACGCTTACAGCTAACTGGGTCGCTAGCTAGACACTAGATCCAAAAAAATTGAACATAGCTTATGTGTAGGGTAAACAACTGATCGAGGCTGATGTCCCGGTTTGCACAGAAGTTATTTTTTACTAACGAGGACCAAATTGAACCGAAACTGTTTGTGGTTTACGCGCCAAAATAATGCAGAATCTAAATTGGGGTAAACCCCTGTATTTATGCATAGGTGCATATAACCTAACTCAAATTAAGTCATTTTTTACATTTCTTATAAAAGAAATGTATAGAATTCGCTCAAACTTTCAAGATTTTTTCCGAGGCCCGGAGGGCCGAGTCTTATATACCAATCGACTTAGCTCGACGATTTGGGACAATGTCTGTGTGTGTGTGTATGTTACGGACAAATTCTCATTCGTATTTCTCAGCAATGGCTGAACCGATCTTATCCAAACCAATTTTAAATGAAAGAACTAAAAAACAGTATGAACGCTATTAATTTGTTTTTGATTCTGATGTTTAGTTTCCAAGATATGAATGTCTGAATGCGTAAAAATGGCGTTTTTTGCAGTTTTTTGAAATTATCTGCCGAAATTGACAATATAGATTAACAATTTATATGTTTTCAGACAGCTTTAATGAATACCTTTCGAACAAGCTATAGATTGTAGAAATCGGACTATTATCAAAAGAGATATTTAACATTAAATGCGGACGAAAGATTTTTATTATTTCCCATTGCCAGAAATATGACCAAAAACATATAATCAATTATTAACGCCAAAACGGCTTATTTTAGGTCAATAGTATCTTCGGAGAATTTAATGGAGGTAATATGGCCTTTCTTCTGGAATTGTGCTTTTGCTGATTAATCCCCCTATGAGTGAGATATTTTCACAAATTTTCTTGGAAGTGATTATATCGAAATGATGTCTTCAGCAAATTTGTAGCTCTTACTTTTGCGAATAACTTTACTAAAGACTTTAAATATCTATTTTGAATACTTTAAAAGTTATGGCTTATTGTTTGTTGATTACTCTTTGTCGCCCATTTATTGTTCAATATAGTAATAATCCATTGAAATAAGCTAAACATTATTTCGATAAAACGACTTTTGTATTTCATTTTACTATCTACAACCGCTAGAAATAATCACCGAACACTTCCAAGTTGTCTGGAAGGAACTTGATACCTTATCAGCACAAAAATGTTCATTTGTGCGAACCTTCTCACTGCGATTTTTCTAACTTATAACCATCGGATCGATCTGAAACATATCGGAAAATGAAAAGCGAAAAAAATAACTCCAAGCAACGGCGTAGCCAAGAGAAGGTTTTGGGGTTTAACACCGTACAACACCCCCCCCCCCCCACAACACCCAAAAAAAAATATTGGATTGAAGTTGAAAATTTATTGATGCAGACTGATTTAATTCAATATTACAATAACAATTAACTGATCCGTGGATTGATAACCTGTTGTTGTTAACATCATTAGGACTTTTGATAAATTGTCGGAATGGGGTCCTGATATGTAACTGATCTATTGGTTTTGATTTCACAGTTGTCTAATTGCATCAATATCAAATTCCTGCCTGAAAACATTCCAATAGAAAATTCCAGAGTTCTGTAATCAATCATAATCCTCAGATTTATTTTCAAATTGATCTCGTTTTTGTAGAAATGTATTGTAATAAGGGTCTTTATTTAATAGGAAGCGAAGTTAAAATTGATTTAATGTCTATGAAACATAGAACTGCTCACCAAAAAAATGCATAACTTTCAACATTTGCCAAAAATGTGTTTGCCTTTCTCATTCACTCTAAAATTCGGCAATCCAATCCCGACTCGGAGGACCGAGTGTCATATGCCAATCGACTGAGTTCGTCGAGATCGGAAAATGTCTGTGTGTGTATGTATGTGTGTATGTGGAAAAAAATGTGACCTCAGTTTCTCAGAGATGGCTGGACCGATTTACACAAAGTTAGTCTCAAATGAAAGGTACAACCTTCCCATCGGCTGCTATTGAATTTTTTATTGATTGGACTTCCGGTTCCGGAGCTACGAGTTGAAGAGTGCAATCACACAGCAAATTCTCATATAAACTGAAATGAAAAATTTTCAAAATCAAATTTGTATTTTTGATGCCAAATGACTTTAAAATGCATGAAACATTGAGATGTTTGACAAAAATTGACTTCTTTGGACTTTGGTACATTTTTACCTTTCTCATATAGAAAGGTTATGCAATCACTCTAAAAATCGTCAATCATACCGGCCCGGAGGGAGTATGCAGTGAGGGGTTGCTACTTTAAAATTAAAACTAGCTTAAAATTTCTTAACAAGTTGAAAATTTTCGGCAGGACCTGGACCTCTCGGATCTTTCTCCATGATCCGCCGCTGGTTTCAAGCGATGTTTCAGTATCATATAGTATCTCAAGATCGTGGCTGTCGATCCGTTGTATGTATGTTCCAATCGTACTGAACATGTAATATTCATTCCCACTACTGTATTGAACATAACCAGCCATGGAATCGTAGTCTGGACAAATGAGACAAGCACAATTGCACCACTAGATGGATTAAAACAGGTTTTTATTTTGGGAATGCGTCGAGTTGAGACGAAAACGTGATATGATTAATAACGAGGATAACACTATCCGAATGTAGAGAGAAATTTATGAAAAATGACGATTTCCATTCGACTCTCGCAGGTTCTGATCGATTTTGATGAGCATTTGATTTTTGTTGTATGACCAATTGTATGTATAGGTCAAATGTTTAAAAACAGTAATTTAAGGTCAAGATAACATCATTTTGAAACCGCCAATTTCGGAGGTTTAATATCTTCGATGAGTTTTACAAACGTTAAACAGCGCATCATTTGATAAAACAATTTTGACGGTATATCGTCCAAGAAGTATTTATTGTGAATTTTCTCAGGTTAATATTCATGACTACAATAAAGTCGCAACAAATTCGCTAAAGACACGACCCTTGTTACTATTTTCTGGAAAATAATTCTGCATAATTTTAAAACTTCAAAAATTATGGTTTCGGAATTATGCCGTTTAGACAGTAAGATCGATTTTCACCAAACCCCCGCCAAACCGAATTTCTAGCTACGCCGCTGACTTCAAGTAAGTAGAAACAAAGTCGTTCTACACTCGTTCACAAGAAACTTCTTCGAATGCTGAATATCTATTATAATACATTGACACCCCAATTGTATCAGCCAAATATGAATTGCTAAATATGATTTTTTATTGCATCGAACTACAACAATTTTTAGGTAGCTTTCAAGAGGTTATTTTATAAACTTCTTCCAAAATTTGGCGAACCTATTCCAATTCGTATACCAATTAATTGGTATACTTAAGGGTTTATATGTGGCAGATAGAGAAAATACTGAAATTTTCAGCTTTTTTCCAACACAATATTACGAAAGCTTATTAAACAATTTTTCCTAATAAGTTTGTGAAAATTATAAACTATTTGAAATTTTTTAATAGTTTATTTTTTTATTTAACCGTGATTTTTTAATAAATAGTGACCATCGCTTCACAACGTAGTCTATTTTTCATGGCTTGCGGTGAGTACGATCTCTCGAATTGCTGAACTGAAAATTATGGAATGGAAAATAATTTTTAGTGTTCTTTACAGATTTAACTCACCGCGCAGATAGCTCTGAATTAGACCCGCTGGTGCCCTAAGACGATTTCGCTAGATTTTCGGAGCACTGTGCACCCAGTGCATTAACGCATGTGACGGAAGGCTATCGAAAAGTTTCGTGAAAATGAAAATTCCAGTAATGATGATGATTTCCCCAAACGGTTCGTTTTCGAGAGGTTTTTATTTGTTCTTTGGCATTAGGATTAGCGGTAATAATTCAAATCAAGGATACTACTGGGAAGTCACCTTTAGAAAAAGTCGATGTCGAAGTAAAATTTGGAACTATGCACGCATGCACTTCAGAGATAACGTGATATCAGGAGCTGCGATTTCATTTCAACGCTTTTTTTGTGAAAAGGGCGATACTCACAAATGTAAACATAAGGCTTTTTTTCATACATGCGAATGATAAATAAATAACCCCTTTAGGAAAATTCAGTTTTCCCACCACAATTTGGATATTTTATTAACAGAGCATTAACCCTTGTGACGGCAAGCTAAAATCCTAACATTAAAGGGCAAGCCGGGCCTCTCAGGCCCGTCTAAATTCAAGCTCCTTTTTGCCGTTCTCATATAGAAAGGTTATGCAATCGGTCGAAATTTCGACTTTTTAACCGAGACCCGCAGGGCCAAATCTCTTATACCATTCGACTCAGTTCGTCGAGATCGTAAAATATCTGTATGTGTGTGTATGTGTGTTTGTATGTATGGATGTATGTATGTGGCAAACAATCTCACCGATTTTTCTCAGAGGTGGCTGCACCGATCTGTACAAATTTTGTCTCAAATGAAAGGTACAGCCTTCCCATCGATCGCTATTAATTTTATTATTGATCCGACTTTCGGTTCTGGAGTTACGTGTTGAAGAGTACAATCACACAGCAAATTTCCATAGAAACTGATACTACCATTATGTTATTCGTTGGTATGTCTATTTTATGGGCCATTTTTTCGCTTTCCCATTGATTTGGTTTGAGATTTCTAGCACTGATGTTGTCCTATGCTGATTTGAGCGATTCTCTGAGTCCTGCCACTATCCCATGTAGTATGTGTTATCAAAAACATCGCGAAACATCAAGTTCTAAATGTTCTCAAACGATATAATATCCGAAGAGAGTGATAAGAGTTATAAGAAATGTCTCATCACACTGTTAGGTGGATTAAAAGCGTTTTTATTTTATTTTCTTACCGGGACATCAATCTCGATCAATCGTTTACCCTACACATAAGTTATGTATAAAAAATGTTTTTTGGATCTAGTGTCTAGCTAGCGGCCCAGTCAGCTGTTAGCTACTGACGAGGAGAATCCGAAACACAAAAAATATGACTTAATTTGAGTTAGGTTATATGCATCTATGCATAAATACAGAGGTTTACCCCAATTTAGATTCTGTCTAAAGTTTTTAATATTTTGCTCAATCATAACCATATTGAAAGAAGAAGTGCGGCCTCATAAACCCCCTTTTTAAGAAAGGGAATAGACTTGAGTGCGCTAATTACCGACGAATAACCCTTCTTAGCTCGGCGTACAAAACCATGTCCCGTGTTCTGTTCCTCAGATTGAAACCGCTTAAGGAGTTCTTCATCGGCGAATACCAAACCGGTTTTCGTGAGGGTCGATCAACGACGGATAAAATGTTTACCCTGAGACAAATCCCCTGAGATGTATTCCGGGAGTACAACTTGCAGACACATCCTCTGTTCGTAGATTTCAAGGCGGCGTACGATTCAGTGAAACGAAATGAAGTATGGCAAATTATGCTGGTGCGATTAGGATTGCTCCTGGGCTTTGCGGACGATATCGATATTACCGGGATCGATTGGCGTGCCGTGGAAGAGGCATTTGCGCCTCCTTTTAGGAGGGAACCAGCGAGAATTGGACTCATGATTTATACCGGCAAAACAAAGTACATGGTCGCTGGTAAACAACGTGGGTCCAGTAGTGGTGGTGGTAGTGTAATGGTGCTAGAAGGCGTAATATTCATGTACTAGAATTTGTGTACCTTGGAACTCTAGTGACATAACGAAGTTGCCCGCGAGGTACAAAGGCGTATGGCTGCTGCTAATAGGCCTTATTACGGACATCGTAACCAGCTTAAGTCGAAGACGAAATACGATCTATATACGACCCTGATTCTCCCGGTGGCTTTTTACGGTCATGAAGCATGGGCGTAAAAGGAATCCGCCCGTAGAGCGTTCGGAGTATTCGAGCGTAAGGTGCTGCGGACAATACTCGGCAGTAAGCAGGAAAATGGAATCTGGTAGCGTCGCATGAACCATAAGTTATACCAAGTTTATAAAGGGACGGATATTGTGAAGCTGATACAACACGGCAAACTGCGCTGGGCTGGACACGTGGTCCGAATGCCGGATGAGCGTCAAGCGGAGACAATATTTAACAGGGAACCCGGAAGAGGTCATAGGCTTTGTGGCAGGCCACGTACACGATGGCTTTTGCGGTTTAATTTCATGCACTGAGCCGCAAATCTTGAACGGAAAAAATTATGATTTTAGTCGGTTTCAAGTAGTCAACCTTTTTGGATGGGCGGAGAGCACATTTCAACATCGGGAGAGAAGGTGATTATTAGGATTCAGACGGATCCGTGGACAGCCTGTAATAATTAGTTTTCACAGCTCCTTGTTAGTAATGGTTGCCGATTGGGACAAAAATCTTCCACCCAGAGAGCATTATCTTTTGAAAACAAAAAAGCTTTTATCAGTGTTATCCAATTCGGAAATCTTTTCCTTCACCAACTATTATTTTCATACCCGACGGGTCAAAATTAGTATGTTACACATGGGTAAAACCAATTTTAAATCATCTGACTGAAGCTCGTTCGTGATTGGTTCCCGTTAATTACATGCACCGAGCCGCAAATCTTGAACAGTTTTTTTAGAAGCCCCACCTCTTTGACGATGGTCAGCCCATTTGGCTTCGAACGACTAAACTAATCAAAGTACGAAACCGGGCGTCGAATGCGAGTCGGTATCATTCATGTATTTCATTCGTGCTGGTTGCACCACACATACGCTCGCTATGTCTGAATGTGGTAAAGGAGAAAAGGTAAAGTTTCATGTTGGTCGAATCCACCATCTGCTGAGAATGAGCTACTACGGCGAGCATGTCGGAACATCCGTCTATTTGGTGGTCATAATGAAATATCTCGCCATCGAAATATTGAAACTGGTAGAAAACGCAGCCTGTCGAACCAAAAAAAATAGCATTATCCCCCGACATCGAATTTAGTAACCGGAGGCACATCAACAAAAAAGTTTATCTCAATCGGTCGTGATTAAAGGGTTGCGCAAAACGGCCAAACAAATGGCTTAGGACATAATGAAGCGTCGAGATCTACTGCCATCCTGAATTTTGTTTTAAGATAACCTTTATGAAACTTGGGAAATTCTGGATTTGAGTTGAGTGGGGTTTGAAAAGGCTACTTTTCATTTTTGAGGTGGATCCGATTTGAAATTTCAGGAAGACCATAAATATTGGCACTCTGCCGTATATTACATGTACTTCTGAATTGACCCAAATGATCCTAAAGATCTGAGCTTATATTTAAAATCAAACATATTGAACTGGGATGGACCGTATCCGATCTTCTGTCGGATCAAAGATAACCTGCGAAGTATTCTAATATTCCGCAAGACGCAGAAATATTCAGCTGTGTTAGATATCTCGAAAATTCGCCTAGATAAGCTCAGGATTGTGATATTTTGTCTAAAGCAAACAAATGACGTTACTGGCGACAAGACTTTCATGAGGAACTAACGCATTTACATACCCGCTAACAAAGTTGAGATCGATGGTGTAGTTATTGATTCGAGCTTGGCATGCGTGGATCTACTGAAGGACGCGATTATCTGTTTCAACGACCCCTTGCTCCAGTGAGCGACGAGTTTGAGTGACAATAGTACCGGACCTTCAAACTAGTATCGGGTGATCTTTTGGCGAGACTGCCCTGCGTCTTTTCGACAATTTCATGAGCTAACCTCAATTATTTTAAAAAGCCCCCGTGGCGGGGGCTAACCTGGCCAACCGCACGATACAGCTCTGCTAATACTAGTATAACCAAAAGGAATATGCGTCTTTTGTCATACCATCGATCCAGTGACCAGTGTTGCCACACTTGCATTTTCAGCTTTTTATCAATAACATTGCAGCAATATTTTCAACGAATCTTTCAGATTGGAAAAGAAGGAAAAAGCACTTGGAAATTCCAAAAATATTCCAACAGGATTATTACAGAAAATACTAACTACAGAAAGAGTTAGTTCCTTTGAAAAATAAATAAATATTAATTCTTACGTCCGCAAGCCCCATTTTATTGAAAATGCTAAATTTCAAAATAATGGTTCTCAGTCGCGTTCCGACCAAATTTGATGCGGTTTTTTTGGAAACGATCACAAAATTTGTCCGGTTTTAGAAACCGAGGCCATCTCTCCGGAACTGACCTTCTGATTTTGCAAAATAAATCCATTGACCAACATTCTGAGGGTTTTTGGTCCAATTGGCCATAACCCGGGTATTGCGGGAACCTCCGGGATTCTTCCGGTTAAAAGACTGGTTGCAAAACCCGTCTTGCGGCACTTCATACTTCATGATTTTACAAAACATGCACATTTTGAGAGCATTCGGACGAATTGGCCACAGTTCGGGGTATTCCGGAAACCTGGTTCCTCCGGCTAAGAGGACACATTTCTAACGGTTATAAAACGCATCTTGCGGCACGTCAAACTTCATGACTTTGCAAAACATGTACACTAAAGACCACTTTGAAGGGTTTTGGTTTAACTCCGGGGTATTCCGGGAACCTGAATCCTCCTGCAAAGAGGACACTTCGACTGATTGCAAGACCCGCCTCGCGGCACTTCAAACGTCATGATTTTGCAAATCAAGTTCACTGAAGGGCAGTTTGAGGGTTTTGGTCAAACTGGCAACATCCCGGGGTATTCCGGGAGTCCGGTTCTTCCGGCAAAGAGGACATTTTCCAACTGGTTAGGAAACCCGTCGTGCGGCATGTCAAACTTCATGATTTTGCAGCACAAGTACACTAAACGTCATTTTGAGAGTTTTTGGTCTAATTTCAAACCAAACGTGATACCGTCGAATATCATTAGATTTGAAATAATTGTTTTCGTAGTTTTCGTCACGGCAGTCATTCCCGAGCTTGCGAACTCATTTTTTCCGTTTACAAGATTGAAAGAACAACTCAAATATCTCAGCTGCTAAACACAAAACCATTAGAATCATAGTCCAACGAATGTGGCTATGGCACTGCAAACAAGCAGCACACCCAAAATAAGTTTAAATAATGGCTATTCAAATTGGATTTGGGTCCAATTTCGCACACCATTCCCCGTTCTTCAAACGTCGCCTCCAAGCCAGCGGCCAACAACTCGGGGCCATGATCCCTGATTTGTTTGAACTCTATCAAATCCCGTAACCAATTGTTCCCAGTATGTAACAGGTCCTGGCGACGTGCCCTGAATAAGTAACAACGATATGCCGTCCCCAAACCACAAAAACTTCAACCCCCACATAGATACCGACCGGAAAACCGATGGCGGGCATCTTGCCACGTGCGGATTGAATTCCAATCCAATGTGCTCTAACCGGACCGGACCGCAACCAGCGGAACACCGACGACGACGACAACGACACAGCGCGAAAACAGACAGGCGGAAATTGACCAAATAAACACCGTATAGTAGGACGTGGACTTTAAAACCGATACGGCGAAACCGGCCTAGTGATTGACCGCTGATTGATGGACATTGCTTGTTTTTTTCGTTGCATTATTGACGATATAGAGATGTACATATTATACAGCAGATCCGGTGGAAGCGATTGGAATGACCGCCGCAGTTGGAGCAAAATAAATGTGACTCAATCAATCAGTAGTACAGTACCGGGGAAGAAGAGGACAAAAAAAAGATATTTATTTTCGATACGGGGTTTTCCAATTGATGCACGGTACCATATGGATTCAAACAGCTCAATCTTGTTTCTGTCTTCGGGTGCAAACAACGCGAAAAGCCGGCTTCAATTTGTGCTCGATGCTGACGTCGCGAATGGAAAAGAGCCTGGGACGCTTCGGGGGGGGAAATGGGTAATTTATCGTATTCTTCGGCGTTATTCTTTCTCATAAATTCAACTCATGACGGTTTCGTGTTCAGAAGGATTTAATAGAAAATCAAATGGCATCCATGGTTGTGCAGCGGGGACAGCTTCATCCCAAGTTCCAACGCGGGCGGGAGGAAAAATCGAAGACAACCTTTCGTTCTATTTGCAAAGTGAATTTATACGCGGCACGATTTTCAATAAAGTGCATCGCCTGCTGCCTGGAAAAGAAGTTCTACCTCAAAGCTCCCCTCCTTTCCACAGCTTCTCAATCGACGGGCAAGCAACCTTTGCAAATATCAGCAAGATGGATGAACTCACAGTTGGCCATATCGGGACGCAGGACTCGGTTTGAGCGAAACGTGTCCTAGTCATAATCTACTTCAGATGACGCCGTGAGGCTGCTGCTGCTGCTGCTACTGCTGCAAGGGATCACGCTCAAGTTGCTCAAGTGGGACCTTTCAACGGTGGTGGCACGCGGTGCGACCCCCTATAAATAGTTGAAATGGAAGGAAATTGATGTCTACGCTGGTGGCTGTTTTTGTTTGCCTTGGAGCTGGCAAGGTAGAGAGATGAAGGTGGAGAGATAGGTAGTTTTGCTATTTAGCTGGTCGGTAAATTTGGGATCATTTGTGGATTAAATGTGAGGTGCGTTGAGTTCTGCAGAATACGGAAAGTCGAATAATTCCCTGGAAGAAAAAAAACCGGACACGTTTCACTAGTTAATAAATAAAATCGTATAAATCTTGAATCTATCATTAATTAGTTTTTCTTGGATTGGTTTACTGGTAGATCGAATTACGAACAAAATTTGGACAAACAAGAATGCGTGTAAATTGATTAAAATTTTTGATTTAAGGATCACATTCTTTTCATTCGTAGCCTAACTCTCAGACAGTTCGGTTGTGTTTTTGTTTATGTTTTTATTTATTTATTAACAGATTAAGGCCGAAGTGGCCTGTGCCGTATACAAAAGATTCCTCCATTCCACTCGGTCCATGGCCGCGCGTCGCCAGCCACGCAGTCTGCGAAGGATCCGCAAATCGTCTTCCACCTGGTCGATCCATCGTGCTCGCTGCGCGCCACGTCTTCTTGTACCGGTCGGGTTGCAATTGAGAACCGTTTTCACCGGGCTATTGTCCGACATTCTGGCTACGTGCCCGGCCCACCGTAGTCGTCCGATTTTCGCGGTATGACAGATGGGCGGCTCCCCCAACAGCTGATGCAACTCATGGTTCATTCGCCGTCTCCATGTGCCGTCTTCCATCTGCACTCCACCGTAGATGGTACGCAGCACTTTCCGTTCGAAGACACCAAGGGCGCGTTGGTCCTCCACGAGCATAGTCCAAGTCTCGTGGCCGTAGAGAACTACCGGTCTAATCAGCGTCTTGTAGATGGTCAACTTCGTACGACGGCGAACTCTGTTCGACCGAAGTGTCTTGCGGAGGCCAAAGTAAGCACGATTTCCTGCCACGATGCGTCTACGAATCTCTCTGCTGGTATCATTGTCGGCGGTCACCAGTGAGCCCAAGTACACGAACTCTTCAACCACCTCGATTTCGTCGCCACCGATGCAAACTCGAAGCGGGCGGTTCTCATTCTCTTCTCGTGAACCTCTTCCTATCATGTACTTTGTCTTCGACGTGTTGTTGGCAAGTCCGACGCGCTTGGCTTCTCTTTTCAGTCTGATGTAGGCTTCCTCCATCTTCTCAAAGTTTCGTGCAATAATATCAACGTCATCGGCGAAGCCAAGTAGCTGAACGGACTTTGTGAAAATCGTACCACTCGTGTCGATCCCTGCTCTTCTTATTACACCTTCCAGCGCGATGTTGAATAACAGACACGAGAGACCATCACCTTGCCGTAACCCTCTGCGTGATTCGAAGGGACTCGAGAGCGTCCCTGAGACACGTACTACGCACATCACCCGATCCATCGTCGCCTTTACTAATCGCGTCAGTTTGTCCGGGAATCCGTACTCGTGCATAATCTGCCATAGCTGATCTCGATCGATAGTATCGTATGCGGCTTTGAAGTCGATGAACAAATGATGTGTGGGCACATTATACTCGCGGCATTTCTGCAGTACTTGACGAAGAGCGAACACCTGGTCCGTGGTAGATCGTTCGCTCATGAAACCCGCCCGGTACTGCCCCACGAACTCTCTTGCAATTGGTGATAGTCGACGGCATAGTATTTGGGAGAGTACCTTATAGGCGGCGTTCAGCAGGGTGATTGCTCGGTAATTACAGCAATTCAGCTTGTCGCCCTTTTTGTAGATAGGACACACGACACCTTCCATCCACTCCTCCGGTAAAATCTCCTCCTCCCAAATCTTGGTAATCACCCAGTGCAGCGCTTTAGCCAGTGGCTCGCCACCGTGTTTTAGTAGCTCGCTTGGTATTTGGTCAACCCCAGCGGCTTTATTATTTTTGAGCCGGCTAATCTCCTCCTGGATTTCTTGGAGATCCGGAGCCGGTAGTGTAATGTCCTCCGCGCGTGCTCCCAGGTGCGTTACCGTGCCATCCTCGTCGTCTGCTGTATCGCCGTTCAGGTGTTCTTCGTAGTGCTGCCGCCACCTCTGGATCACCTCACACTGGTCCGTGAGAAGATTCCCGTTTGTATCTCTGCACATGTCGGCCTGCGGTACGTGGCCCCTGCGCGAGCGGTTCAACTTCTCGTAGAATTTCCGTGTGTCTTTAGCGCGGTACAGCTGCTCCATCGCTTCGCGATCTCGGTCTTCCTGCTGGCGCTTTTTGGTCCGGAAAACCGAGTTCTGCCTGTTCCGTGCCTGTTTATATCGCGTCTCGTTCGTCCTCGTGCGGTGTTGCAGCATTCTCGCCCATGCTGCATTCTTCTCTTCGACTAACTGCTCGCATTCGCCGTCGTACTAGTCGCTTCTTCGGTCCGGGCCCACCGTACCTAGTGCAGTGGCTGCGGTGCTACCTATCTCTCCAGCCATCTTCAAGGGCAACTGCGCCTAGCTGCTCTTCCGTTGGCAGTGCCACTTCCAGCTGCTGCGCGTATTCTTCAGCCACTCTGCCATCTTGTAGCCGCTCGATGTTTAGCCGCGGCGTTCGGCTTCGACAAGAGCTATGCACTGCCGAAAGTTTTGAGCGTAAGCATACTGCAACCAGGTGGTGGTCCGAATCTATATTCGCACTGCGATAAGTGCGGACGTTTGTGATGTCCGAGAAAAATCTACCGTCGATTAGAACGTGGTCAATTTGATTTTTTGTTACTTGGTCCGGTGATCTCCAGGTGACTTTGTGGATATCTTTGCGAGGGAAGGTGCTTCGGATTACCATTCCACGGGAGGCTGCGAAGTTCACACATCGTTGGCCGTTGTCATTTGATACGGGATGCAGGCTGTTAGGCCCGATCACCGGTCTGTATTTTTGTTTATGTGCGGTGTGCGATTCGATGCATTGTCTCGGCGTTGCTTTGTGTCTTCTTCTCAAGGTCACTTTCCTCAGTCTTTTCTTCGTGTGTCAGGATTAAACAGTATCCAGCTGTGTAAGCTGGAACGATTCGTCGTTGGAAACCAGTTTAACCCTCAAAAAAGTAAGGGGTCTCAGAGGCCCGGTTAGTTACAGTTCTCTAGTCTCAATGTATTTATAATTTGAATTAGAAATGATCAATCATTTTCGAGCTTACGACTCTCTCACTGATAAAACGACAAAAAGGCTTTTGATTGCATTTGCCTCTTAGTAGCGATGCTTCTTGAAGTCACAATTTTGGCTTGCCTTTTTGATGGTTTGAGGGAATAATTGATTTTTATCTTTCTTAGCACATTTATTGATTTAGCTGGCTGCGCGGACCGCTGACCCCGTGCTAAACGCACGTTTCCGATGGTACCCTCTTCGGATGGTCAAATGGAGGTTGAAGCGGGTTCAGCTCCTAAGGCTCTCCCCGGTCCAAACACTACCCAGAACTATCAACTGGTCAATTTGTGGTCTTCGATCGGCTCAAGACTAGATCTCTGAAGCTTCTTCAGATTTCTAAACACCTGTTAGAACGGTGCTCGGTCGTCACCGTAATTTCAAAGGTCAGCTCGGACAAGGTAAGAATTTTACTAGCCAACTCAAAACAGGCAAACGCTATTGTTTGCTGCGAGCACTTTACTCCGGATTATAATGTATATATTCCTGCGGTAAGGGTAGAGATGGAAGGCGTTGTCAACGATGTGTGTTTGACATGTGAGGATTAGCCACAGTACGGAGTTGGCTGTTTTAAAGACCACCTACCCCTGCCAGTTAAAATTCTAGAGTGCAATCAAACTCTTATCAGGTGACCTCTGCTGGAGCCGCTTTACCGAACTACATCCTCTTGCACAATGTCTGTCTGTCTGTCCGCCTATTTGTACCGCGGGTCCTAAATTGTACAAACTGTAAACAATTGAGGGCCCTATTCTCATAGTCACGTAACTGCCTTCTGGTCACTAGGTGACGTGATTGTGAGAATAGATCCCTGGGTCACACATCCACTCATTGTAGCAATAAGGCTCGCTGTGGAAAATGCGCGGTGAGAATCATCTAGATCAGTGATTCTCAATCGGGGGTCCGCGGACTCCTAGGGGGCCGTGAAGCCGTTGCTAGGGGTCCGCGAAGAAAAAGATGATTTCCGAGTGCAGATTGAAATTTCACGTCTCGTTTCCTAACAAACTGAAAATAATATATTAATAATACAAAACCGATGTTTATCCGAGGGGGTCCGCAGCAACTCGAGCTGATTTCTAAGGGGTCCGTGGTACGAAAAAGGTTGATAACCGCTGATCTAGATGATTCGTAGAGGAAGAATGCCTTCGTAGAGAGTCTCGGCATGCCCCACGTACAAACTACGCGGATTAACTGAAACGTTCCCTTGCGGGACGTTCCAAACGTTGTTCTAGCACGTCACCATTCTCAACAAACCTTAATGTCCTCTTGCTCATGACGAGAGTGAAGCTGATGACCCACAAGAAGAAACATCTACTAGGGTTCCTAGAAGTTATAGGAACAGGAAGAACATTTCCTCTCCTAAACTACGTTATTGTTTGGAAGAGCTACGCGTCCGCAATATTCGGCAAAATCGACTCCACAAAAGAACTTCCTCCGGAGAAAGAGTACGGGATCCTGGCTGGCTTATTAATTGACACCGTGATTCAAGCTCAGATCAAACGCGTACCTGACGCGAACTCTCGCGGACGGCCTCCCAACCCATGGTGGGACAAAGAGTGCTCAGACGTGTACGCGGAGAAAGCCTTCGCGTACAAGATCTTCCGGAACGACCCACTAGCTATCGACAGTACGCGACGTTTGAAATGTGAATGAAGAGTATGATGAAAGCCAAGAAACTGGCGCCGGTTCGTTGACAGACTACCGAAAGAAACATCGATGAGCACTCTTTGGAGCATGGCCGATGGATGTGAAACCGAAACAGTACGAAGGAGAGCATGGAATATTCAAGCCGTTGAATATTCGATTTCCCCAAAGAAGACTTGTCCGGATTGCGTCCCGGCAAAGAAGATCAATCGCGTCGCGTCTCCCTCCGAAACATCGAACGAAACACCTTTTTCGATGTTGGCGTTCTCACTTGGTCTCTTATCATGTGATAATACTACGTCAGGGCCAACAGAATCAATTTCAGCTGGTTGAAGAATCGGCCAGACTCAGCCTGTTGAATTTATTTAATACCTTTCTTGCGGGTAACATTGTCCCCCATGATTGGAGGCAAGTGATGGTCATCTCCATCCAAATACCCAGCGAGCCTCCGACCACAATTCGTATCGACCGATTGCATTGCTGACCTGCATCCGGAAGCTTTTCGAGAAAACGATCCTGTGCTGTCTCGACAATTGAGTCGAAGCAAATGGCTTACTGTCAGATACGCAATTTGGCTTCCGCAACGGCAAAGGGACGAACGACGGCCTTGCGTTGTTGACAACAGAAACTCAGATGACCTATGCGCATAAAAAGCAAATGTCATCAGTTTTCTTGGATTTTAAGGGGGTCTTTGAATCAGTTTCTATCAGTACTCTTTCTGAAATGCTGCATGGTCTTTAAACTACTTTGAACAATTTTTTACTGGATTTGTTGTTGGAAAAGCACGTGCACTTCTCGCATGGCGATTCGTAAACGTTGAGATTCAGCTTCATGGGTCCACCCCAGAGCTCATGCCTAAGCCCTCTTCTATACAATGTTTACGTCAATGACATCGATGAATGCTTTGGCACTATTAGCTCGTTGAACCATGGAAAATAATCCTACCATTTCTTGGGGAAAATACGGGAACTATCTTTCCAGATAACCTTGGTCAAGGTTTCTTCTCATTACTCCACTCCGGACAACGAGAAGGCGGACTCCTTAGCTAAGGTGTTTGGTGTAGAAAATCACATTTATGAAAGCCCAATTTGCTTCAACGATTTTTTCAATATTAATCATCAAAGAACCCTCCAAAGGTGGCAAACTTCGTGGAGCAATGGTGAACTAGGAAGGGTGCTAAATTCGATAGTCCCGAAGCTATCGACGAAACCTTGGTTCAAGGGAATGGATATGGGTCGTGATTGCATTCGCGTTATATCCCGATGCATATCTTCGGCGTATTGAGGTTGTGGATAGTGGTGTCTGCGTTTGTGGCGGCGGCTATCACGACATCGAACACATTGTCTGGGCGTGCACCGAGTACAGTCTCAGCTAACGATTACACTTCGGACCTGAGAAATACCAACCAACGTCCCAGTTCGAGATTCTATGGCAAGTGGCTATCTCCCTTATACGTCCCGTATTTATTTCTATTAAAATAATAGCAATGAATATAAGAATTGAACCCCTCCCCCTTCAGCTTTTTTGGTACCAACACGCACAAGAGCTCTACTACGTGATCGCCTTCACTCACCAATATACTGTCATAAACCAAAATAGGAGCCGAAAACAACCCGAAGTTCTGACTCATCTGGAGCATTCCCTACGGGTCCGACGAGAATCACCCAACGTCCCGCTTCGTACTGTCTTGGCGGTCCATGGCTGTCATTGCCGTTGACGATTTGCCACAAACTGGGTCTAAGATGGTTCGAGCATAGTGGAATATATTGAATCCGGCCAAACCAATATGAGATCTTCACAAGACCCGAAAACCAGTAGAATTTATAGGGATTTCGAATATTTGTACATTGACTGTGCCAGATGTGCTGAGGAGATGATTTTTTGCCTCCTCCTCCAATCGCTTGCCAGGCAAAGATTTTTTGCCCATTGTATTCTGTTCATCGCATCGGTTCGATGTCTTCAGATTTATGAAAAATGACAGTTTACCTGCTAAACTGCTTCTCACTTTCAACAGTTTTCTGTCCTTTCTTAGGTTCCGTGTGACGATTTGAAAGTTTGAAGAATTTTGAGCAATTTAAATGTTTTGACAACTTTGTGTTTTAAGAATTTCAAGAATTTTGAAAATGTTGAGATCTTTGAGAATTTTGAAAATTGAAAATATTGGAGAATTTTGAGAGATTTGAGAACATCAAAAATTGAATTATGGATTTCAAAAATTTTGTGTACGTCGAAGATTTTGAAAATTTTCAGAATTATGATTTTTGCGAAATTGAAGAAATTCGAAAATCTAAAAAGTGAGCATGGAATTTTTTTTTGGAAATTGAAGAACTTTGAGCATTTTGAGAATTTTATGTTTTGAGTATTTTAAAATTGTTGGGAAATCAAGATGTTGAGAGATTTGGGAATAGATACGAAAAGTCTAAAAAATTGAAGCATTTTAAAACAACGGTTTATTTAATTTGGTGGACAATGACAGCCAACTGAAGTTTTTTAATAGCATTAGTAGTGCCAATATTAGGCTTTCAAATTTGACATTTGTACGCTGGTACTATATAATAGCATTAGTACTGCAGAAACGAGCTGTTGAACTCTGCACAGTAATAGTACTATATTTCGCCTTTTTTGGCATAATACCAGCATTATATCAGTATTTAGGGCTTCACGGTTCTATAAGACTGCTTTATATGTGGATTTAAAGCAAATATTAGGCTACGTTATAATGCTTATTGGTTACTTGGGTTAGAAATTGTTGAGAATTTGTTTAATCATCATTAATATGTAGAATTTTAATTTATTGAAATTTCAAAATTTTGAAAATTTGGCGAAGTTTTAGAAGTGAGAATTCTGATAGATTTGGAAACTTTCAGAAACTTCAAATGTTCGGGATCTTGAAATTTAAAAAAAAAATTGAATATTTTTTGGTGTTTTCAATTTTGAGTGCTTTATAAATTTGGTAAAATTCAAGAATTTCCAAAAGTTTGAAAATTTTAAAGTTTGTGATTTTTAAATTCTTTTGAAAATCGAAATTTCTTGTTTGTTTGAGCATGTCGAAAAGTCTGTAAATTTTGTAAATATTTTGAAATTCAAAAAATTCCAAAAATTAACAAGTTAAAGAGCTTAAAAAAATCGAAAATTCTCGAATCATTTAAATTTTAAGAATTTTTAAAAAAAATTTGAGATGCACTATTCGGAAATTTCTATAAGTTTTGGGAATTCAAAATTCCCAAAACTTACAGAAATTTCCGAATCGTGCATCTCAAAATTTTTTTAAACTTCTTAAAATATCAGTGCTTCGAGAATTTTCAATTTTTGTTAAATTTTTAAGGTTTTAAACTTGTTAATTTTCGATTTTTTTGAATTTCAAAATATTTACAAAATTTACTTTTCGGCATGCTCAAACAAACAAGAAATTTCGATTTTCAAAAGAATTTTAAAAATCACGAGCTCCAAAATTTTCAAACATTGAGAACTTTATTTAACCCATTCATGCCCATGTTGTTTGTGGACAACAACGTTTTTAAACAGCTGTAACTTTTGATTGAGGCGATATTTGCTCACAAAAACAAGTAAGACTAATAAATGTGACTATTGCCTTTCATTTGAGTACTAACAGTTACAATCAGCTCTAGAACTGATGCAATTAGTCTGATTGGATTGCAATGGAGCAGTGCTGCCAGGGACAGTTTACGTTGACGACGGAACATGAATTTTTCATATATCTCTGTTATGTTGCAATATTATTGAAAACTGATAAAACTTACCAATTTATACTGTCTTTGGCTAGGTTTTTCAAGCAATTGGACTATTTTTAACATTCTAGGAGAATTGTATAGAGCATTGGAAGGTAAAAATTGAGCAGCTTCTAGCACTGCGAGGGAAGCTCCTATTTTTATAAAATTCACAAATGTTTCTTTATTTGGCGTGCCCAAGGAGGAATGTGCACGGCAGCAAAAATTAACACAGCGTCTTTGTTTCAAACAAACAACCGCGACAACCTTGATGACACACACACACAGCAGCGTCTCCTTTGTTACCTCCAGGTAGACGGTACTTCACTGGATAAGCTTCCGAACGATCCGAGCGACACCACACGAATGAGTGATGCGTTCATTATAATCGTTCCGATATTACTCTTCAACGCCAAATATACACCACGTATTTTTAAAACACGTGGCTTACAATAATGGGCAGTTACATTGACCCGATTAGATATGTTCCTAACTTCTTGGTTGTGAGCAGTACAACATTTCTAATGTGATGAAACTGGACAATGTCGACATCACACTGGGGGGAAACCCCACATATTCTCTTCTAATGAACATTTCACTTCGCCGAAACTTGCCACCCTTTAAATCAATTGAAATAATGATGATTCAAAGCGCGTGTTTCGCCTTGAGGCTCACTCATTTTCGATTTTCACGTTCCCTTTCTGTACGAATTTTCATTGCGGTAGACTCCATTCATATGTTGATGGGTTTGGCGGTATTGAAAACATCATCAAGCGTATTTCGTGCATCAGTTTTAAAGAACCTCTGCCGGACAATTGCTTTAAGATGGTTATTGCATTACGCCTCGATAGTGGTGCATCGAGCAGACCGAGAGAGCCTTTGGGACTTTCTTATGTTTCGTGTTTTTTCATACTTTGCACCAAACCCAACCCAACGAACAATCATTAGCTTGCGCGCGCTGGCATGACCGACTGACGGGTCGCCGTGGATTGGCTTTTGCTGTGAACCGTGTTTTCAAACACTGTTCCACAGCTTAATGTGGTGTTGGAGGATACGGCTCGCAGTGGAGGCCATTGTGTGTCGATTTATCGGTCAATTAATTTAAGGGGTTATATAGAAAGTTGTGGTGAAGAATAAGTTCGTGATTACAAAAACAAAACATGTTGACCTCATGCAAAAAAAACATGTTGACCAAAAAATTGAGTTTTGTGGTGTTCAAAATTTCAAACAAAAATTCATTGGATATCATCGAAAATTTATTGATGAGAAAGAAACCGAGAATGTAAATATAAACAATTAAAAAAAAATATGAAAATCAGATGAATAGTTTTTTAGATATCACGTTCACCGCAACGGTACTTTTCATAAAACTTTATTCCGAGATAGTTGCGTTCAAAGTTTTGTGTTAACTTCATTCGTGGAATAACCAGCGCGCTGCAAACGGCTGTAATTGAAAATCTAGTGCTCCGATCTGGATGAAATCTCTCACAGATATTTTCAAAAGTATGTTCAAAATATATAATATTTTTTCCGATTTTTTGAGTTTCAACTTTGTATATAATCCCTTAAGAAATGCAAAAATAGAAGCCAGATAGAATAGAGTCCCAAGGGTTGCAGTTTCGAATCATTCCTCTGGGAGGATTTTTTCACATAATTGTTTTCGTTTAACTCAACATTTCGACCTGTTTTCCCCATTGGATACCACTAAAAATTCTCGCTTTTGTGACCAGATTTGTGTTGTCGTGGAGGCCACGAGCGCTTGTACGTTGTGTTGGTATGAATCTAATTTAGAATATAGTAAGAAAAGGATTATAACCTTTCAAAACACAAATAAAAAAGATGCAAAAAGAAATTAACCTTATTTAGAAAATTAAATTATTGTAACGAATAAGGTGTTAGCGGGTCATATTAACCCCGATTTCGAACTCAGTTTCAAGACACATTTTCAACCAAATCTATATGAACTGGTACTTAAACTGTTTGTTAGAGTTTCAATTTTCAGTTTCTGGTAAATATTATCGTTTTCACCAGGTTGGTCAGGGGGAATCGGTGCCGAATGGAGTCATGTTTGGCATCCATAGATGTATGCAGAACCGTCATCATAAATCAAAGGTTTTTTGACAGAATACTAATAATAAACACTAGTATACCACCGGAATCGACCAAACATGACCCCGCCATCAGCCTCGATTCCCACTGACCAATATTGTGAAAAAACGGTAATATTTACCAGAAACTGAAAATTTACACTCTAACAAACAATTTAAGCACCAATTCATATAGATTTGGTTGAAAATGTGTCTTGAAACTGAGTTCGAAATCGGGGTCAATATGAACCGCTAACACCTTAATTGTTACAAAAATTTAATTTTCAAAAGAAGGTTAAGATCTTTTTGCATATTTTTTGTTTGTTTTTTCGGAATGTTATATTCCTTTTCAAACTATATTTTCAATTAGATTTATACCAACACAACGTACAAGCGCTCGTGGCCTCAACGATAACACAAATCTGGTCACAAAAGCGAACATGCAATAGCAATCATCCATACATACTTACGTCAGCGATCTCACCGACATTAACCCACCCTGGTAATTAAGTGAACGTTTTAGCACTTATAAATTTCCAAGCGCGGTCCAAGCATTTGGTCACCGCTCGCGCGATCATGGGTCGTTCATGTCCGGAAGTGTCTACCCTCGGTCCTTGCAGCCTAGACCTATGCCTTCAGTTGGACCAATAAAAAATGACGCTCACATCTACTAGACCGACATGACCGGGAGCTCCAGTAATATGGAAGAACTCATTCCCTTCGAGCATCTGAACCGTACACCAAAAATTAGTATCAGATTCATGGTCCGCGCGTGATCATCCAAGAACACACACGAGAATATGCGAGAATGGACACACGGTTATAAAATCGAATTTATGCACGCAAAGTTACATACACGCAAGCACACGGGACATACAAACGATCACGCAATCGAGCTGGTTAACGTACAAATGCTCGATCCCTTCGCGATGAGACACGCGACCGTCAAGTCCTTACGCCCGCACACATCTGAACCGTACACTGAATATCATATTTAGGATCCCGGCCCGCTGCAATTGGCCTTAAGCAGTGTTTTAGGGGGTGACATTTCCCGTTTCGTTTGAGATTGTAGTTAGTGATTCTGCCGGGAAGCCCTTTGAAGATCGTAGCTCCATAGCTCCGATTCCCTGCTTTCGAAAAGAAAATGTTTCTGTTGCGGTAGACAATTTTTGTCATAGCATTCGATGGACGTTTTGTGCTTTCGTTTATTATAAAGGTTCAAATTTTCTCGATAGGGTGATGTTCTGGAATACAGTAACATTTTGAGTATGGAAGAGAGCTGAATTGGGAACCATCAGCAATTTTTTGTCTGATTGACCAGTATCGCCATCGATCTGTGTAAGTTTATATTTTATCATGAACCAGTTTTTATACAAACACAGAATTACACAGGCCTATTTTATGAGCCAGCCTCAGACGTACTGACAATTGATGTCGAATCTTTTGTGATTGTTTGTTAAGTGCTTTGCATACTTGTTGAGTGTTTTGATTCTATTTTCCACACAATAGTGATTTATATCGGATTAAGATTGTAAGTGTTGTTAAGTACGTTTCCGAAATTGTGTTTCAGTTGTGAAGTATCTCGGTGGCTGGGTTATGAATTATACGTTTTCCATGCTAGATTTGTACCAGAAGTGTCAAATATTAATGGTGAGTTAAGCGAAAATAATTACGTGAAAAAATCTTCCCAGAGGGAGGATTCGAACCTGCAACCCTTGGGACTTCGGCCCAATGCTCAAACCATTATGTTATCCCTGGGATATAATGACATCCCAGAAAGAAAACACATGGTTATGGCATTGGCGACAGTGATCGTACCCTGCCTCTAAAGCGAGATCATAGACAACCGCAGCTGCCACTCACAATCCAATAGATCAAATTTGTTGACTGGCAGCTACGGTTGTCTATGATCTCGTTTTAATAGCAGGAGGGTACGATGACTGTCATCAATGCGATAATCATGTGTTCTTTCTGGGACGTCATGCCAGGGATAGCATAATGGATTGTGCGTTGGGTCAGAGTCCCAAGGGTTGCAGGTTCGAATTCTGCCACTGGGGGGATTTTTTTCACATAATTGCTTCACTTATCATTTCGATTTGTTTTTCCTGCTGGATACCATCATAGATTATGATTCCATTGACTGTGCTGCATGTGCTAAAGAGACGATTTTTTGCCTCCTCCTCAAATTGCTTGCCAGGCAAAGATTTTGTGAAAATTGTATTCTGTTTGTGGCATCGTTAGGATGCCTTCCGAACTATGAAGAATGTCAAACTGCTTCTCACTTTCAACAGTTTTTTGGACTTCCTTAGGTTCCTCTTGACGATGACTTAACATTTCTCGATTAGACGAAGCTCTGACGTGTTGGTAGTATTTTTGTCCCCAGGCATGTGGGTGGCATACCACTCTACGGTCCCTTTTCCGTAATGGCGTGTTTAAAATGTTTCAAATAGGTTATGAAGAGTGGAATTCCACTTTCCATACATCTGTTCTCTGTTGTGAACTTATTTTCTGGTTTGTACAAGTGCAGTACAAAAAAGCGAATAACAATCCCAAAAGTCTTGTTTTCACCCGTAAATCTAGCAGATAATGTGCCGAAATAAACAAAAATAATTAAACAACATTAGAATCCCACCCCGTGGCAGCTGTACCCCAACTCTTTATGTTCGTTCTCTCATCGAAAAAAAAAAACAAGCTGGCAGCAGTAGGAGTCAACAACAGTCTGTCATTTGGTTTCATTGTCTCGCTCGGTTGTGTGTTTAGCTTTGAAACGACTGGGAGCTAGATTTCCCCTAGTGGTATGTTACCAGCATAGAGGCGGAATCCAAATAAAAAAAATAACTCTTGTTATTATACGAAGGGTACTTGAGCTCAAACTGCATCTTATTTTGGTTTAAATTCGATGGGGTTATATGGGGGAGGGGTGTTTGACTGGTGTAGCAGATGACCGGTTTTAATGGAGTTGAAAATATGCTGGTTGAACTGTAGGAATGAAACACGTGAAATGCTGTCATATTATGTTCCGTCTTACAAGAGAACTTGTCAGTTGACCGTAAAACCCAATTGATTAAAGTTGGCGTGAATATTTTCATTGACATTGTCAACATTGTTAAAAATAATGATATTCTATTCTATTCTAACCCTTACACAGCCAGTATTGAAAAGCATCCTGGAAAACACTGCATTGATTCTGTAGTGATTTTATTGTCAAATTTAATATTTGAAGCATATTTTGATATACCGCAAATATTAAAACGGCCAGGCCTACTGTGCAGAGTTGGGTTTGAAGATGTTTCAAAATTAGACGGCAATTAAATGATTCATGTAATGAATAATTTAATTAACGAGTTGTTTTGAATCTTAAATGAGGAAGAAACGAGGACAACCGTACCGACCGTTTCATTTTGAAGGGGATATAATAAATCGTTGGGAGTGACTTGGCTAAGAAGGTTAATGTCACTCCATTGGTCCTGTGGGATGGGAAAAAATTAATGATTAAAAATAATGATATTGCATAAAACTGAACACAGACTCCCACCATAGCGAAATATGTTATAATGTCCTGAAAACAGCAACTCTGAATCAAAGCGACCTTCGCCTTAAAAATTACAGTACTAACTAACAAACTCTACCGGTACGGAAATTCCTGGCAACAGCTGCGAATTTTCCATCATACTACACTGACTGGAATGTAGGTATGTATTTAAGCATGACGTGAATTCTTACTCATGTGTATGAGACAAGAGATGTGTATCCTGCACCGGCTGGAACAAAGGCTTAGTCTTCAGGAGTTAGAACGACCCTTTTAACGTAGGCACCGTTCTACTAAGCCGTTGTCTAATGAAAGTCTACAGTGACGTTCTAATTTATGTAACTCTCTCGAAGTCGCTTGATTATCTAAAAAGAAATTTTCCGGATTTCCGGTTCAGGCGACCGCCTGAAACTCTAAGACGACTTCGCCTGAATTTCACGTCGACGTGCACTCCGTGCACAGGACGATTACCGAAGGAATAGTACAGGGTTGGTTTAGTGTTCACAGTGTCCCCAAACGTTCTTTAAATTCAGAGGATTCTCAATTAAACAGTAACGGTATGCTTAAATTAGAAGCCAATTTGTGCGGGAATACATTTCATTCCTGCCCAAATTAGCAGGTACCCACCTCTCCCCTATACTAATAACAAAACAGATTTTATTTGCTCGCTACTGTACCCACTACAAGGGTGCTTAAAGTTTGTTTACGATGTGAATAAATTTCGTAAGCTTTTCTCGGCTCGAGCACAGCAGGCGGGTGGCAGGCCTATTTCTGCTGTTGCTGCCTTTCGCAGCGTGAAAATTAGAGGGCCTGAAGTGCTTGAAACAAATCCTCCTACATTGGAAAAGTTCCTGCTGCCGCGAGAGCGGGTGTTTGCCATACGGAGGCTAATTACAGTCTTTTCGTGTTCATTCAATGAATATGGTTTGTGCTGTAACATAGGTGAGCTGTTTGTGAATAAAGTAATGCTACGTAACAATAAGATGTCGTACCTTTCTGTATTTTAAAATATTTTATTATTTTCTATAGCATATTTTCATTTATATAATTCATCGCTGAATTACAATATTCCCATCCCAGGAACCTAGGACCAAAGAAGTAATATTAACCCTCTGAGCCAAGTCACTTCCAACGATTTATCAAATCCCCACCAAATTGAATCGGTCCGTACGGTTGTCCACGTTTCTTCCTTATTCAAGGTTTAAAATAATTTGTTGATTAAATTCTTCATTAAATGAATAATTTAATTGCCGTATAATTTTAAATCATTTTCACTTTGTACACTGCACAGTTGGCCAGGCCACTTTAATGTTTGTGTCACATACCATATGTACCACAAACATTACAAAAATTGTAGACGAACGTCTGCAATTTTTCAGGATCCCTACATGTATTGGCTGTGTATGTGTAGACTAGAATTACAATATTTATTAACTAGTTCCGTTAATTAAATTCTCCGATTGATTTTATGGGAGTAGGAGGACTGTGCAGAATTTAAACCACCCAAAGGGAAAACTTATTTGTATTTCATTTCTCCAAGACCAGAAGGTGTTAGCTCCACTCAAACACAGTAATGGTCGAAACGTTGGTATATTTAGAACAATAATCGAAGAATTCTGTAACTTTGACTGCAACGCCTAATCTCACCCTAAAACACCCCTGTACACCGCACAATCCGAATGCAACAGGTCGCATCGCAATTCCTATGAATCGGAAAAAAATTCCACGCCACACGTTCCAAGCGGCAGCTAAGCTGAACAACCCAGTGAAAGTGAGGTTAATTATATACTTTCTAACAATGCGCTGCCACAGGTTTTGCACTCTCTCTCATTATTATTGCCTCCAGGTAAAGGGACCTCTAAAAGTGCTCAGCAGCAGTAGCTGGAATTTTGCGTGCAACCGCCTTCCTGTTCCGATGTTGTTTTTTTCTATAGTTTCTCGCTCCCGTAATCTATTACCATATATTCCCCATTGAATTGGCCACAAGCTTGGATCGCGGGAAGAGCGGAAGTGGAGCTGTTCTTCTGGCAATTCCGATTCATACGCTAGTGATGGTGATGATGGTCGATCGTCCTGACGTTCTCGGATCGTTCACTGTGAATGATGGCTGCTGATGTGGATGTGCTACCGTTGAAGCTGAGTTGAGCGTTATACTTTAATGTTCTATTTTTACAGCCCATAAAATGGAGTTATAGTGGTCGATTCAGAGTACAATATGCTTGGAACGAGGGGGAGGGGGTTGGATTCGGTTCATTTGGTTAGAATAAAACTGAGTTGAGATTGTCGGAGTTTCTCATATGGTTCATGTGATGTAAGCCCGACAGTGGAATATATTTTATTGCAAAATAATGAAAATTTGAGAGTTGTTGATCGCTTTTGTACTGTACTAGAAAATTTGTTAACTGGATTTTTATATAGAAAAGTATATCAAAACCAAGGAAAATTAGAAGTATTTTTTCTTGGTTTCGATATTTATTTCTATATAGATATCCAGTTAACAAATTTTCTATTGCGATTAGAGCTATGTTCACCTGTTAAAACATGTTAAGGTATGTCTAAGGAACAAATTTTGATGATTTGTGGGCATGTAGGCCCTGTTAAATTACAGTGTAAGTGATCTTACTATGTAAACATAGCAAAAACACGATTTTTGATTGGAGACAGCACTAAGTCATTTCCCAATAAAGTCATTTTTGGCGAAAGTTTTTAAATTTACACCTAGAATTTCATACTCATTTATTCTGTACAAATGCATATATAAAATAAAGAATAAAACAGGACATAAAATATGTAAACATTTAAAAATTCGGAAATTTTCAAATCCATAAAATTAAAAATTTGAGCTTATGCGACCACCCCTGGCTGCTACTCCGTTATCGATCTGAACTAGCTGAAGTTGCACAGGGAATTAGTAGGCAATTATGCTTGGGAGTAGCGAAACATCTATCAATGTGCAACTCCTAGTAATCCTAAGGTGTTTATCGATCAATACCGGCGCCGGACAGGCCCGAACGTAGATCGCGGAAGGAAAGGGAAGGAATTGTTAGTTCGATACTTGCTTTTGCTAGAGGCCGCGCAATCCACAAGTATCACGGAAGGAGGATATTTGTTAGTAAGTATAGAAGTTGGATTCTACTTCTTCTTTACCGACGCCAGAGAGGTGACTCTACTATCTGGACGAGATATCGATCCATCAACTCATGGACCGGAGACCAATGGCTTTACTTCCCTTCCGAAGGAAGACGTGACCACAGATTTTTTCACCTTAAAAAAAATCTCAACGGCCTCGGCTGGAATTGAGCCCAGGCCAACTGGAATGAGTGGCGGTCACACTTACCATTCAACCACCGGCGCCGTTTACAAAATTAAAAAAATGAGGACCCAAAAATTAAAAAAAATTGATATTTAAAGTTTAAATATTTGAAAACGTGAAATTTCAGAATTTGAAAAATATGGCACATTAAAAATTTAAAAACAAGATTTTAAAAATTTGAAAATATGAAAATTTTTAATTTTAGAATGCAAATTTTAAAATTTATGTAAGCAAAATTTTAAAAATTTAACAATTCAAAACCTAAAAAATTCGAATGTTTAAAAATTTAAAGGTTTAGAAATTTAATGATTTAAAGGTTTAAAAATTTCAAAATTAATTTCTTTTTGAAATTTTAGAATTCATAGGTTTAAAATTTAACAAAATTAAAATTAACTAATTACAAAACTAAAAAGAAAAATTGAAAGGTTTGTAGTAAAGATAATTAAAATTCAATAATTAAAAATTTTAATGACTGAAAATTTCGAAAATTCAAAAAATTTAAAACGCTAAACATTTAAACATTTAGGAATTGAAAAAATTTGAAAATCTGAACATTTAAAAATTTTAGAAAGCAATTACCATTTAAAAATATCACAATTTAGGAATTTAAAAATGAAAAAACGTAAAAATATAAAAGTTTAAATTTTGAAAATTTAGGAACATTGAAAATTTTAAAATTTTAATATTTGAAAATATTAAAATTTAGGCAAACTTTAAAATTCGGGAATCTAAATTTTTGAAAATTTAGCGATTTTAAAAATTCAAAAAATACACAAAGCAAAATTTTTTAAGTATTTAGGATCGAAATATGTAAAAATTGAAAATGTGAAAATATAAAAATTGAAGATTTAAAAATGCATTGTTTTAAAAATTAAAAATGTTCGAATACTTAATGCATTGAAAATTCAAAGATTTAAAACTGTTGAATATGCCAATCAAAAAATTTTAAATTTTTTCGCGAATTTTAGAATCCAGAAATTAAAAAATTTGAACATTTTATTAATAAGGTATTTGAAAAACTAAAACGATTGAAAAATTTAAAGATTTAAAAATACTAGAATTAAAAATTTGTTAACATGTAAATGAAAAAATATAAAAAATTTCAAATCACAAAATTTAAAATTTCAAACAAAATTCTAAAATTGGCGAACTTTAGAATTTTAAAAATAAAAAAATTGACTATTTTATTATTAAAAAATTTGAAACTTACACGATCGAAAAATTTAAGGATTTAAAAATATTAGAATCAATAATTTTATAAACTTATAAAAATTTGAAAACTTCTAATAACAATTTTCAAATATTGAAATTTAGAATTTCAAAGGTGTAAAATTTTAAAAATCTGGATACGAAAATTTGAAGATTTAAAAATCTAGAAACTTAAAAATTTCAAAACATTTAGCGCATGAAAATTAAATAATTTATAGATATAAAAATTTAAAAAAATGTTTCAAATGTCTAAAAAATCTTAAATTCAAAATTTTGCGAATTTAGGTATTTGCAATTTTCATTATTTAACAAATTAAGATGTTTCAAATTTAAAAATTTAATAGTCTATGAATTTAGAAATTTAAGCACTTAAAAATAAAATGCGAAAAAAAATAATTTTAATATATTAAAATTTAATGACTTCAAAATTTTATAATCTAGGAATCTAAAAATTTTGAAATTTGAAGAGTTAAGCATGAAAAAACTTAAAAAATTTAAATTTAGAAATTTAAAGTTTGAAATGTTAGAATAAACTAAATTAAAGATCTAAATACTCAAAATAATAATTTAACAAGGAAATTATCGAAAAACGTTCAAATTTCAAATTTCGCAACTTGAAAAAATAGAATTTTAAGAACATAAAAATTTAAAAATTTAGAAAATAACTATCGAAAAATCTAGATAATTAAAAGTCCAAAAACTTTAGAAATCCAAAAACTGAAAAAAAAAAATCAAAAATATCAGAATTTAAAATTTTATGATTCAAAAATTCAAAAGTTTAAGAAATTTGAAGTCGAAAATCTTTTAAAAGCAAAAAATCAAAAGTTGAGAATGTAAAAAAGTAAAATTTTGAAATTTTAAATATTCCAGAATTTTAAATATAAAAATATTTAACCCTTAAATGCGCAATATTGTTGCGCAAATTCAGATGTTTCAAATTAAAAAAATAATAATCTATGAATTTAGAAATTTAAGCGCTTAAAAATTTAAAAACGCGAAAAAAAATAATTTTAATATATTAAAATTTAATGACTTCAAAATTTTATAAATTAGGAATCTAAAAATTTAGAAATTTGAAGAGTTAAGCATGAAAAAACTTAAAAAATTAAAATTTAGAAATTTAAAGTTTAAAAAATTGGAAATATTAAAATAAATTGAATTAAAATCTAAATACTCAAAAATTTAATAATGAAAATATCGAAAAACGTTCAAATTTTAAAAATTCGCAACTAAAAAAAAATAGAATTTCAAGAATATAAAAATTTTAAAACTTAGAAAATAACTATCGAAAAATCAAAGTAATTAAAAGTCCAAAAACTTTAGAAATCCCAAAATTGATTTTTTTTTAAATTTCAGTATTTAAAATTTTATGATTCAGAAGTTTAAAAGTTTAAGAAAATCTTTTAAATGCAAAAAAATCAAAAGTTGAAAATGTAAAAAAGTCAAATTTAGAAATATTGAATATTCAAAAATTTAAAATTTAAAAATATTTAACCCTTGAATGCGCAATGTTATTTTAAAACAACATACCCAAAATCATCTTAAAATTATTTCAGTGACGCATTAAAGCTGTCAGACAATTTTTACGATTTTTTTTAAAAAAATTGATTTGCGCCTTTAAGGGTTAAAACTTATAATTCAAAAATTCAATGATTTTAAAATTTTATTATTTAAATCTAAAAACTAAGAATTTAAAAATTGGAAGTTCAAAGATGTCAAAATTTAAAAATTTTCTGGTTTTAGAATTTAGAAAACTTAAAATTGAAGGATTTAAAATCTCAAATGATTAAAGTTTGAAAATTTTAAAGATATGATAATTTTAGGGTAAAAAAATTTGTAAACTTAAACTCCATAAATTTAAAAATCCTTCGATCAAGAAATTTAAAATTTTAAAGATTTATGATCTTAAAAATCTAGAAATACACAAATTTAGTGATTTCAAATTTGAAAATTTCATATTTTAGAAAGCTGATTTAGAAATTTAAAAAAATATAAAGTTAAAGATTGGGAACTAAAACTAAAAAAATTAAATATTTGAAAATTTTGAAATGTAAAAACTCTAAAATCTAAAATTATTAAAAATGACCATCTGAAAATTTAAAAATTTAGAGATATGAAAATTCAAAACTTCAAGAACTGTTGGTTTGAAAATTCAAGATTTTAATAATCTAAAAATTCGCGAATTTAAAACTTTAGAATTTTAATGATTTAAAAATTTAAAAAAATCAAATCAAGGATTTTAAAATATAAGAATTTGAAAATTTAGAGATTTAGAAATTTAAGCATTTAAAAGTTAAAAAATGCGAATTGGAGATTTAAAAATATAAAAACTTAATGATTTCAAGATTCCATTATTTATGAGTTTGAAAAGTTAAGGCTCCAAAAATTAAAAACAATTTAAAATGAAAAATAAAAAATCAAAATATTTGAAAATTCAAAAATTGAAAAAATAAAATATTGAAAAATTTAAGTATTCGAAATTTAAACGCTTAAAGAATTAAAATTCCAAGAATAAACAAAATTAAAAATTTAGAGATTTAAAAGATTAGAAATCTAAAAATTCAGAAAAATAGAAATCGAAAAACTTAAAAATTCGAAATTCGAAGCTAACGTATTTAAAATCAAGAATTTAAAAATTGAAAGATGTTACAATTTAAAATTTTAATGATTTAAAAATTCAAACTTTTAAAAATTCAAGTGTTTTGAAATTTAATTTTAAACATCGGGAAAGCTAAGAATTTAAGAAATAAAAAAAATTATGTCAGAAATTTAGAAGTTTTTAAACTGAAAAATTGAAAGCTAAAATTCTAAAAATTCGCGAATTTAAAATATTTGAATTTTAATAATTTAAAAAATTAAATAATTTCAAATTCAAAAATTTTGAAACAAAGATTTAAAAATTGGAACATTTAGAGATTTAGAAATTTAAATATTTTAATATTAAAAAATTTGCGAATCGAAAATTTAAAAACATAAAAATTTAATGATTTGAAGATTCAAAAATTTTGGAATTTGAAAGGTTAAGGCTCCAAAAATAAGAAAAAAATAAAATTTAGAGGGTTTAAGTTTTGAAAAATTGAAAACATAAAAAACTACAAGTCTAAATATTTAAAAAGTAAAAAAATTAAATATTGAAAAAAATTTAAAACTTAAGTATTCAAAATTTAAACGCTTAAAATTTTTTCTAAGAATAAAAATTGATAAAAATTTAAAAGATTAGAAATCTAAAAAAAAAACATAAAAATTCAAAATTCGAAACTAAAAAAAATTAGAATCAAGAATTTAAAAACTGAAAGATATTAGACTTTAAAATTTTAATTGTTTAAAAATTCAAACCTTTGGAAATTTAAGTATATTGAAATTGAAAAATTAGTATTTTAGCATCTAAAAATTTAAAACATCGGAATTACAAAAAAAAATGGAAATATTTGAACTGAAAAATTTTAAATTTTAAGAACTTCAAAATTTAATCTTCAAAAACTAAAAAAAAACAAGGTAAAAGTTATTGAAAATTGAATAATTTAGAAAGTTAAAAATTCAAAAATTTGATATAGAAATTTAAATATTTAGGAATCTAGAAATTGAAAAGTATAACAAATTGAAAATCAAGAAATTTAAATAAATCCAAAACATAAAAAATTAAAAAAATTAAGAATATGAAAATTTAAAAATTTCACCATTAAAAAAAGAAAAATCAAAATTTGAAAATTTCAATACAAAATTTGGGAACGTTTAATATTTAAAAATAGTTAAGGTTAAAAATCTGAAAATTTTGAATTAAAGAGAAAACTCCTAAGAATTTGAAAATTAAAAACATACCGATTAGAAATTTTAAATTTTAGTATTTGATGGCCATGAAAATAAAAATTTGGGATTTAAATTATCTAAAAATTTGGAATTTTAGTATTTTGAAACATATTAAAATTTTAAATTGCAAAATACAAAACAAACATAAAAATTTTAAATTCCAAAGTACAAACAAATTAAATTCATGAATTTAAAAATACAAAAATTTAAATATTTGGAAATTTCAAAAGTTGAAAATTTTAAAACAAAGTTTAAAACGTGTTGCACCTCATTTTAGGGTGTATGTTCCCCGGCGCGGGAAGTCGAGATCGACGGTGTGGTCACCGGAAGAGACTTCAAATTCTACGAGAATCAGTTGGAGTAGGGAGATGGCTGTCTTAAAGACCCCTTCCCCTTCAGTCGGGGAAAATGCTGGAATATTGTTCGCAAGGGATAGAACGAAGTGATAGCCTCAATCAAATTCTTTTCGGGTGACCTTTGCTGGATCCGTGTTGCCCAGCAGCAATTTTCTTGTAGCAGTTTTGTCTACATTGTCATTCATGACCTTTAAGTTACGGAGGACTTTTTATAGATCTGAAATATTGAGTTTCTAAATGGGTTGCTAATGGGTCTAAAGATTTAAAAATTGAAGAATTCAATAATTCAAAGATATAAAAATTAAGAAATTAAAAATGTGGAAATCTAAAAATGAATTTTTAGAAATTTTAGAATTTTTAAACGCAAAGATTTAAATATTCAAATGTTTTAATTGAACAATTTAAAGAATTAAAAATTCAAATATTTAAAATTCAAAAAAAACTTAAACTTTTGCTTTTGATTTTTTGTATTTTGCGATTTTTGTTTTGATGTATGTTTGTGCTTTTCCAGTTTTATATTATTGTAGTCAGCGCTGTAAAATTTCAAAATCAGCTACTTATTTCTGCATGTATTTACCGAAACCAGCATTCAGATTCACCGCCTCTCTCATTCATTAACTTTCCAACTGACTTAAATTTCATGCATGAAACGAATGCTTAAGTGCAGAAGAAATATAAATTCCTTCACCAACCAAAGCATTTATTTGTTTTTATGTGGACAGTTGGAAGGCTGAAGTTGGCATCTTCCACATTCTCGAGCATAAGTGAACTGCATAATCTATATCTGGTGCACTTTTGCTCAATAATCCCTCCTCTCATAGGTAGAATAGAAACAAAATTCAGTTCGCTTCTGAAACCGAACATGTCCGAGCTTGAATGCGCTGTGTCGGGAGAACGAATGAAGAAGGAAGAACGAACCAAACATTTCATTCATCGCGACGGGCATGAATTGAATTTTGTTTTCTTTCAAGTTCACGCAGGGATGTCAATTTTTTCAAGCTCTGTTTGTAGTGTTGCACTACTGAATTTTCAATTTTTGATTGATGAATTTTTGAATCCTTAATTTTTTTTTAATTTTCGAGCTCTTAATTATTTGAATCTTTAAAGTTTTTATAGATAACGAGAGAGATTTGGACCGATCGGTGAGAGGGAGAGGTGACGATCTGCTTATAGGAGACATTGGGGGTTGATGGGTCAATTAGGAGGTATTGGAGGCTGCGGCGGTGATCACAAAAACTGTTGGGAACATGTGATGGCATCATCACAGTTCCTCGATGGCGGAGTGGTTAACGCACCCAACTAGAGACTGGGAGATCGCAGGTTCGATTCCTGCTTGACGACATATATTTTCTCAGTGTTTCCAATAAAGGTGAATTTTTACCGTTTCTTCATTCTCTCGTTCTGGTCATTCTTTCTCTGTCTGTTTTCCAGTGGACACGTTCATAAAAATCCTTAAGAAAAGAAAAAACAAAGACTCAGGTCCAAACAAGGAATATATTTAAAGTTTCTTCAAGGTTTTGAATTTCAGAATCTCAGATTTTTTTTTAACATTTAAATTTAAAAAAATAGAATTTATAAATTTTTGCATTTTGGAATTTTTGATATTTTTATCTTTTGAATTTTTGCATTTTGTTCTATTTTTGTATTTTTTATATTTATTTTTTCTGGCGTTTTTGTAATTTTGTATTTTGTTAGTATTTCTGTGCAATAGCTTTTCCAAAACATGGCACTCTACGGTAAAATTTGAGTAAAATTTAACAAACTTCCATCCAGTGCTAAATTGTCATCCTGACGGGTTACAGAAGGAATGAAAGGAAGCATACTTGTCTCTTTTTGACTCTAAGAAATAAAAAAGCAATGAAAGTGATCAAAAAAAATTATCGAATTTTTTACATGCATAGTGACTGTCAACACCATATTGTCAATAACACTGTCAATATAGACAATAGTCACTTGAGGTATTTGTTCAACGTACAACCAACATTCCTAATGGAATAATTAATTTACAGTAATTAACGACGCTATATCTTTGAATACAGACAAGATACCTTAATTTTGTGTTTTCCATTTATCTGTCAGTGTCATTTCAATCGAACACGAGAACTGTCAATAGTCCTTACTCCTTGTTCGAAAAGAATTCGAAGAGATTTTTCTCGACTTTAGAGCTCTCATGCTCGATCAATGACACTGACAGATACAAGGTAAACAAAAAAATGAGATGTTAAGTCTTCACTCAGAGCTTCATCATCGTTTCTGTTAACCTGGGACTACATTCCGCAACTCGAAACGAAAGGTGTTTTGTATAAAAGTTTGTATGAAAAAGTCGTTTCGGTTTGGTTGCATAATGTGGACCCTGACATAAACAACTATTGTCAAAATAGGGGCAGTTTCAATAATACGAACAAGACAAAACTGACTGCCATTCTGACTGGTAAAAATTTGAATATGATTCACTCTAAATATCTATCCGACCGGATCGGATCCACTCCCCACTACCAAATGGATGAAAATTGAATTCTACAGTTTCCCCCACGAATGCACTCACCAGTAGTCGGGCACCGAATCCATTATCGCCAAATCGCGCCTCAGCGGCAATATTGCCATCGATTTCCCGCAGAAGTTTCAGCGCCTCCTCCGTCTGCGGTAGCAATGGAAACGACGACGATGGTGGTGGTGACGGGCGCTGGCTTGTTGTTGGTGGACCTCTTCTCGGATTTGGCTGATGGTGATCGTCTTTGCAATCAGTGTAAAAATTCCAATTCACTTGCCGCAGCAGCAGATGGGGTGACCTCGGTTGGTCACACTGGCCGCGGTTCGCGGCAGTAGCAGCAACAGTATCGGAATCGTCCGAACAGTAGTACAGATAAGCCGGCCTAGGAGTTGATCCGACCTGGGCGGAGACTGACGTCGTCGTCGTCGGCGGCGGCGGTGCCTGTTGCTTGTTGAATGTTAGTATGGCAGAATGGTTCACGTGGGCCGCTGACGAGTGCGAGGGATTATTCTCCCGGGATGCATTCTCGCTGCGCCGCAGGGATGATTGATTGCTTTCGCTCAACGTACCATCAAAGGTCATTACAGTACGAGAACGGCGGGTGTATGGTATTGTTCACACCCAATGCACTAAATGACACTTTACGAATGTGTGCCGGCGATGACTTTTTGGAGAATTGTAGGAAATGTCACTGGTTTAAGTTATAGAAACTCACTGCTAGCCGGATATCGACGAACCACTACATCGTTTCCAGGGTAGTCCTGCCAATTGAGAAAAAATAAATAATTAGACAGTTGTCGATGTCACTGTTAAAAATTGAGAAATATACAACTTTGATGAATATTTTTTGATAAGTCTCTAAATTAAAACATTTCTATGCTGAAGCGCGAAGTAAACACTCCCTAATCGAACATATAAGCTTCAAAATACACGTTTAATTGTTGTTGATAATGTTGCCCATGGAAATGGGCTACATCCCTTATCTGGGATACGAGAATAGAACAAAACCAACCTTGAACGGATGAACCGTGAAACGGTAGAATCCGGGAAGCCGGACCATCGGAAGAGGAATAAATCAGAATAAGCTACAACCGGACTGGGGGGACGTACTGTATAGAGTAGAAATTTCGCTAAAGAGGATGAGATATTGATTTACAGTGCAGAAGTAACCTGAACGGCTAAAGGCTATATTTAACTGGAAACCGATTTCGCTTGGATAAGTTGTTCGAATTTGCAAAGATTCAAGTCATTTTTCACACTTTGCTGGAACGAAGCAGTGTTTCTTTGCATGGAAATATTGCCCGAATTGCGGAAAGTTGGAAACACTCAGATGCAGAAACGTACTGAACCTACTTCCAAACCGGCAGTGACGCTCGATACACACGATGGTGTGTAATCGACGCTACAGAGGAGTCCTATAATAGGAACGAGCGATGAAATATTCACCTTGTTTGAAACTGATAGTGCCAATTCCAGATCAAATTTGCTTCACCTAATTGATTCAATACAGACTTCTATTATTATTGGGTTGCTGAAAAATTTATAAATTATAAATTTTTCAGCAACCCAACCAATTCCGTTCTACAAGCCTTTGGAATGCAAAACATTTATTTAAAGAACTACCTACAATCAAATAATGTACGTACTATGGTCGGACAACCACGTTTCAATTCCGTAATCAGACGGCATACGACAGAAATCCATGGGTAGAGAAAATTTTTTGTCTACTACAATCAACACTAACAAACAGCCTTCGACATCTGTTGCTAAAGCACAGATAACCAGCTCACTAATAATTGCTGCGTAAAGTATCTCCAGGCAATCAGCCAGCACATCTAGCAAAATAATATCCAGAAAAGTAAACGACTTTATCATAGTGGGTCAACAAACAGAAAACACCCAACAGTGAAAACCAAAACTGCTCTAACGTACTCGACATGGACTCTCATGAGACCGAGGGAGAGGGTAGACTGAACGACCAATAAGCTGCAGATAGTATAGCAGCAAATACTTTCCCAACGAGGAAGACGATCCTCACACGCAGTGGTAAGCAATAGTTTTCGTTTTTTATGTTTTACATTGTAGATGAGTTTTAAGAATTACTGTTTATTAAAACTGACGCATGGTGTTATTTAAAATATTTTCTTTAATTGTTTACGTTTCGTTCGGGATACGAAAGGTATGATGGAAGATCGTCCAGCATCCCCACCATTTCACACCCCGCGGAATAGGAAGTCCTGTCAATGTCCAGATGACCCAAGGGTAACGGTTATAAAATAGGTCTTCCATTGTTGTTTCCTTTTTCTTTTGTATCTCTGAATGGAGCAAAAATTTCCTTTATCCAGTTCCATTATACCAGAAATATTTGACTTGTATCCCGCAAGTGCTTTTTTGTCACACTTTTTATTTGATTTTTTTCTATCGTCTGTGACACTGAGAGCGCTCATAAGTAGTGTACGATATAGGGTATCTATGGATAGTGTAATTAAAAGTGTTACCCTTACTGGATGTAAGAGAATAGGAACTGTCCGTGAAACTTGAAAAATCATTCCATAAGTTGGATCGAACCAGAATGTTTTAAGCGGGATCACATCGTCGATTTTGACGGTGTTAGGATCAGGTTCTCCATGCATATACGGGCGACTACAAAATCGATGTATGTTTACACAACCTAGCAATGAATACTGACAAGAATTGAACAATTTTAGGTCGCGATGCGAAGAAATGTGAGACGTTAAATTTGAAGGATAGATAATTTTTTTCCCGGCAATCCCCAATGCTGTTGTTAGAAAGGGACAATTCTATTTATTGACTAATGTCAAGGTAAGCTAAGATGTAAAATTTCACATCATTTGGAAAATGGAGGGATTTTTGTTTTTTGCATTTTTTTTTTCACATTTAGTCTCGATACCGGGCTGAAAAATAGGCCCAATTATATGAAATTTGACAACTGGGCTTACAGGGACTGTTGAGTAGATTTAGCCTATAATTAAATTTATTGCTATGAAACTTAAACTAGATGAAAATTTGCCTTAACCTAAACATGCAGTTTCTCTAAATAACTTGAAATTACTGAACTTAAAGCTAGAGATAAAAATTTGAATTTAAACGATTAGATACCCCCTAGAATTTATCGATCAACTCGATCTCTTATATACTCTCGTCCAGTTTGGGTTTGTGACAATGGTTAGGTACATGCATTGTATAACGTGTGATATAAAGTAATCAGTAGCACATTTGAAAGCCAGTTATCTAACACCCGGTCACCGATCTGGACGTGTGTCGCTATCGGTCGAATAAATTTATAATCGGTTCAAATCACCGTCCTCCGCTAATCAAAAGAAAGTCCGCTTGATTTCCTCATAGTCCGCAGTGTTGTCGTGTCGGCGGAATCGTGAGAATCCGCGAGTGTCCGCGTCGGTCTTCAAGTCTCGGTAATAAACATGGTCCTTCGAGCCGGATCAATGGACCAGTGCTAGTGCCAAGGTGACCTCTTAGTGAGCCATTTTGCGACTGGCATTTAGCCATTGTGTGGAACAATAGTCGCTCCGACAATAGCCGACTAAAAGGAAGCCAAGCGGATTTGACCGCCAAAGTGAACGTGTGATAAGAACAAAACGCGCTCTACACGCGCTTGTGATACAAGTCTCGAAACTTAATCGTTTGAGACGATTACCGAAATCGTGAAACCAAAAAACGGTTGAGGAAATAAAGTCGCCAAAAGGCGTGAACAAAATTTTCAGTGAGTACTAGAAAGTACAGTGAACGATTAAATACTCGAAGAAGTTCCCCCGCGGAAAATAAAATAGTGTCGGTAGGGGCGATACTGCCCACTTGCTTTGGCGGTTCCTTTGTGCCTGAATCCGTTCGTTGGTGGTTGGTTTGTGTCTGGATCGTTTCGCTAAGATGGGCGAAGCGGAGGAAGCAATTGCCACTCTAAGACGCGAATATCAGGTCAGAGCGGACAACATAAAAAGGTCGGTCAACGCCATCGAAACATTTGTTGAATCGTACAATCCCGCGCAGCATGAAGACCAGGTTTCAATCAGGTTGGAGAAGTTGGAAGGTTTTTACAGCCAGTATGTCGAGCAAGTAGTTCAGCTTCAATTGCTTCCCCTGAGTGTTCCCGCCATTGAGTATGATAAGGTGCTGAATCGGTTTGAAACAAAATATTACCATTTGAAGGCAAAGCTCACTCAATTGCTTTCGGTAAAAAAGTCCGACACCGCTAGTACCTCTAAAAGGTTCCATTCGCAGAGCACCCATATCAAGTATCCTGAGCTGAAACTCCCAGATTTCTCCGGAAACCCACTCGAATGGCAATCTTTCCATGATCGGTTCAACGCTGCAGTGCATTCGTCAAGTGACCTAAGTGCATCGGAAAAATTCCAATACTTAAAGGGCCTCCTACGAGGCGAAGCAGCTGGTTTGATATCGGAGGTACCAATAAGTGATGAAAACTATTTGGAGGCTTGGAAGCGGTTAGTAGCGAGATATGACGACAAGCGGATGTTAGTGAAATGTCATCTCACGGAGCTTTTCAGTACTCCATCAATAAAGCAGGAATCTACGGAAGGAGTGTTAAATTTGGTCGATAGGTTCGATCGAAATATCGCGATTCTTAAAAAACTTGGTGAGCCAACAGACAGCTGGAGTACCATTTTGGTGTATCAACTAAGTCAGCGATTGGATCACGATACCCTCCGCGAATGGGAAAATCACGTAGCTCGAAATTCCATGGTCAAGGTTGAAGGTCAGCAAACCCATATGCCAAAATATAGCGACATGGTTACTTTTCTGCAGGGCCACGCACGAGTTCTGCAAGCTATTGCTCCTACCACCCAACTTCGCTCTCGTGATACAAAATTAAAGCCTCAACCTAAGTTCTCGACTCTGCATGTCGCACAATCGTCAGCAAACGAATCAACGGTTACACGAAAATGTTTACAATGCGGAGGGGACCACCATCTGCATCAGTGCTACAAATTCCGCAAGCTTTCGCCCAGGCAGCGGTTCGAATTCGTGAAGCAACATCACCTATGCTTGAATTGCATGAAAACGTCAAATCATGGTTGCAAGGACTGTTCTTCAGATGGGTGTCGCAAATGTAAAAAACGTCATCACACACTCATTCATCTACCGCCGCTGGAACCTATTGATCAGACCAACAGCTCTGTAACATCCACTTTCACTGGTCAAGCTGATTCCGCTCAAAATTTCACAACGCAACCCAGCACCAGCTCGTCAAATTCGTACACAACATTGGTAGCAACCAATCAGTCTGTATTGGAGCCAGTTATATCCTCGATGCCTTCGTCTCAGTCACATACGAACCGACCCTCCGGTCTCGCGGCTCACTCGACGAAGCTTCCCAGCGAAACTGTTTTGCTGTCTACTGCACAGATCTACCTCGACGACTGTAACGGAGCGAAGGTCATTGCTCGAGTATTACTGGATAGTTGTTCGCAGTTCAATCTCATGACGGAATCATTCCATAAGAAGCTGAAACTGCCTCTTTTACCAGAACACGTCAACCTTGGCGGCGTGGGTCAAATTGTGACATCAATTTCGAAGGCAGTTAAAACCACAATTACCTCCCGGGTATCGGATTTCTCCAAAAATATGAAGTTCCTGGTTCTTTCGACGATTTCATCCGAGCAACCGGTACAAGCAATATCTACGGTTGAATGGGATATCCCTAGTTGGATAACTTTGGCCGATCCAACATTTTGCACTCCAGGTCCCATCGATGCACTTCTTGGTGCCGGCACATTTTTTGAATTATTACGCTACGGAAAGCTTACTATTGGGGATCACCTGCCGCTCCTTCAAAATACGATACTAGGCTGGATTGTTTCTGGAGAATGTTCGGGGCGACAATCCAGCACTCCAGAGCATCATAGTTTTCACCTGACTCACAACCAACGTCTCGAGAAATTGGTGACACGATTTTGGGAATTGGACCAATGTTCTGCGAATTCTAGCTGGTCTCCCACAGAGAAGCAGTGCGAACGCCATTTCATAAATAATGTGACTCGCAATGAGCAGGGTAGATATGTTGTTCGCCTTCCAATGAAGCATGAGCTCTTACCTCGTCTACGAGACAATCGCTTCAACGCACAGCGTCGCTTTTTAGCCCTTGAACGGAAGCGTGACGCGAATCCTGCATTTCGGACACAGTACGAGGAATTTATTCACGAGTATCTGAGCTTAGGCCACATGCGGGAAGTTACATCGGAAGAAATGGCAGCCGAAAATCACGATCTCCCGCGATACTACCTGCCGCATCATGCAATCATTCGGCCTGAAAGCACCACCACAAAACTTCGAACTGTCTTCGATGCCTCCTGTAAGAGCTGCTCTGGACTTTCGCTGAACGACGTTTTACTTGCTGGGCCCACCATCCAAGATTCGCTGTTGTCCATCGTTCTACGCTTCCGTATACATGCTTTCGTAATCACTGGGGACATCGCAAAAATGTACCGCCAGATTCTCGTACATCCAGCAGATCAGCCGCTTCAACGAATCTTTTGGCGAGAAAAGCGGTCGGATTCGCTGAAAACGTATCAACTTCTCACCGTGACGTACGGTACAAATTCTGCCCCGTTCCTCGCTACCCGAGTATTGCAGCAGCTCGCAGAGGATGAAAATGAACGTTATCCTCTGGCAGCATCGGTTATCCGGAAGGATCTATATATGGACGATTTGCTCACGGGTCGCGACGATTTGGAAGAACTAAAGATACTTTGCAATCAGTTACAGCAGATCTTTGGGAATGCTGGGATGCAACTTCGTAAGATGTCCTCGAATCATCGAGAAATACTCAACTCTATCCCCGAGGAGTGTAGAGAAACAAAAACTCTCGTCGAATTCGACTCCGATGCTCCAATTAAAACCCTAGGTTTACTCTGGGAACCTTCGTCCGATTCAATCCTCTACAAGCTCCCAAAGTTTGGCAAGTGTGAAAGTTATACGAAACGAATCGTCCTTTCTCAAACATCTAGTTTTTTCGATCCTTTGGGACTTCTGGGTCCAGCTATTATAAAAGCAAAAATACTCATGCAAACCCTATGGAAATTGGACTACGAATGGGATCAGCCGTTGCCAAAAGCGTTCGCCTTAGAGTGGGAGGAATATCAGCATCAGTTCTGCCGACTGAAAAACTTTCGTCTTCCTCGGCATGTGCGATCACTGTGCCGTCCCGCTCGCACGGAAATCCACGGATTCAGCGACGCCTCCGAACATGCTTATGGTGCGTGTCTGTATTTACGCTCGATTGCTCCGGATGGATACGTCACCATCAGACTTTTGGCAGCAAAATCTCGTGTCGCACCTGTGAACAATAAGTCGATCGCAAGATTGGAATTGTGCGCTGCCTTGCTTCTATCAAAATTATTTCTATCCGTCAGTGCCAGCATAGGATTCCAGGAGAAGGCGTTCATGTGGACCGATTCCATGATTGTTTTGCACTGGTTGTCTGCAAATCCTTTTACATGGCAAACATTTGTAGCCAATCGGGTCGCTGAAATTCAGGAAATTACTGCACACTGCACCTGGCATCACGTTCCCGGGCAGGAAAACCCCGCCGATCTCATATCCAGGGGTATGGACGTTGGACTACTCGTTGACAGCTCGTTATGGTGGAATGCATCGTCGTGGCTTGCTTCGCTAAACCTACCTTGGCCGGAACCACCAGAGCAGTTTGGACGCGTGAGGGAAAACGAGCTTGAAACTAGAAGAGGAATTGCCCTTCCCATTGCAGCGCAGGAAGCCGACATTTTCTCTTTGTTTTCCTCGTTCACCACTTTTCTACGAATTGGCGCTCTTTGTAGACGATTTGCTAACAACTGCCGAAGCCTTTCATTCCGCCACAAGAATCCCAATCAGCCACCAATGCCACTCTGTCGTAACGGTTTAATCACGGTGGATGAACTCAACGAAACATTGTTCTCCGTCGTTAGTTTGATCCAGCACGAATATTTTGCCCCAGAAATTTCTGCATTAAGGAATAGGCAACCTGTTTCAAATCAATCGAAGCTGCGCTTCCTCCACCCCGTCCTCCATGATAACCTTGTTCGAGTTGGTGGCCGGCTAAAGCATGCTGAAATTACTGCTGATGCAAAGTATCCTCTCGCCTTACCAGGAAAGCATTCACTAACCCGCATGATTGCTGAAACAATCCATCGACAACAGCTACACTGTGGACCTCAACTTCTCTTAGCTACGATTCGTCAACGTTTCTGGCCAACGCGTGGCCGGGATCTCGTTCGTGATGTAGTTCATTCCTGTGTAACATGCGTCAAGGCACGACCACACCAGCTCTCGCAACTAATGGGATCACTACCAGCTGTCCGAGTAACACAGTCTTATGCATTCGAAAACGTCGGAATTGACTTTGCGGGTCCGTTTTATCTTCGGCGCCTAAGCCCTCGTTCTGCACCGTCGAAATCGTACGTGGCAGTCTTCGTCTGCATGGCAACGAAAGCGGCACATTTGGAGCTTGTCAGCGAATTAACCACAGCCGCATTCATCGGAAGCTTTCGCCGTTTCATAGCTAGGCGTGGTAGGCCACAAAACGTGTACTGTGACAACGCAACAAACTTTGTTGGTGCCGATCGCGAAATTCGCCGTTTATTTCTCTCGCAAGAACATCGATATGCCATCAACACTGAAGCATCAGCTCAACTAGTGAAGTTTCATTTCATCCCAGCTCGTTCTCCGAACTTCGGCGGGCTTTGGGAAGCCTGTGTTAAATCGATGAAATATCACCTTCGTCGAATCATCGGAACCTCTTTCCTGCCGCAAGAAGCCTTCGTCACGGTTCTCATGCAAGTTGAAGGCTGCTTGAATTCCAGGCCTATTACACCACTATCAACTGACCCAAGTGATATGCAGGTGCTAACGCCGGGCCATTTTCTTATCGGGCGGCCGCTCAACGCCCTGCCAGAACCCGATTACACTGTTGTTCCCGAGAATCGGCTGCGGATGTGGGAACGACTTCAACGGTATACGCAACACTTCTGGCAGCGATGGCATCGTGAGTACCTGACGTCCCTTCAACATCGATACAAATGGTCCAAATTTACTCGCAACCTGGCTATCGGTTCCATCGTGCTACTGCAAGAAGATTCGCTTCCAGTGTTGAAGTGGTCGATTGGGAGAGTGGTGGACGTGCATCCAGACGACAACGGTATAGTACGTGTAGCATCAGTACGGTTGCCATCCGGGTCGATCTCCAGACGTGCTATCTCCAGACTTTGTTTATTGCCAATTGAAGTCGATTCAGCACAACTACAAGGCACAACTATCAACTCGCCATCTACTTCCACAGGGTCGATGTGAGACTCTGGTCGCATCTATACCACTTCAGGAGCAGTTGGTGTATCTTGGAACCCAGAATGGGATATTTTTATTGAAATATAATTCAAGGTGGCCGGTGTGTTGAGTAGATTTAGCCTATAATTAAATTTATTGCTATGAAACTTAAACTAGATGAAAATTTGCCTTAACCTAAACATGCAGTTTCTCTAAATAACTTGAAATTACTGAACTTAAAGCTAGAGATAAAAATTTGAATTTAAACGATTAGATACCCCCTAGAATTTATCGATCAACTCGATCTCTTATATACTCTCGTCCAGTTTGGGTTTGTGACAATGGTTAGGTACATGCATTGTATAACGTGTGATATAAAGTAATCAGTAGCACATTTGAAAGCCAGTTATCTAACACCCGGTCACCGATCTGGACGTGTGTCGCTATCGGTCGAATAAATTTATAATCGGTTCAAATCACCGTCCTCCGCTAATCAAAAGAAAGTCCGCTTGATTTCCTCATAGTCCGCAGTGTTGTCGTGTCGGCGGAATCGTGAGAATCCGCGAGTGTCCGCGTCGGTCTTCAAGTCTCGGTAATAAACAGGGACATTTGTCACATCTTTGGCTTAACCACAAATAGGGCCCTAAACAGGGTGTGGGCGTAGCGTATTGGTAAATCGATTGCCTTGTCCACAACGCACCTGTGTTCGAGTCCCAACCCCGCACATAGGGTTAGAAATTTTTCTAACCCGAAGTGGCGAATGACCTTAAGGTTAAAACCTCTATAATCGAAATAAAAAAGTAACCTAAACAGCAACTGCAGTTCAGGCGTCATCAAAACCCAATCAACAGATGATGCACCCAGAACCTCCAAATCAACAACCAACGAGGAAGCAAATTAAGCACCAAAACACAGCACTGGCAATGGCGACAAGGGCGTGTCCCTTCATTTTTCATTTGTTGTTGTTTACGTCTATCTTCTCATCGCTAAAGCTGTCTCATTGCTCGCATCAAATGCTTTTTTCTTAAATCTTACACTAACGGGTCACGAACGAAAACGCGCTGTCATCGTGAATTTGTTTCCATCCTGATGGAGCTGGCTGGATATTTGGGGGTGCTGGACGCGCTACTCTTGCAGTTGGCATTTTGGCCTGAACGGTAGCCACAAATTTGGCTACTGTTGGTGGCAGACCTGTCCATGCCAAGGGCGCCAAACTTAAGGCGGCAGGGGCGCTGAAATCTTGATCTGCTTTATAAAATAAGTGAGAATAAGAGTGTCATTTCTTGCAAACTTGTTCGCTCATACCCTCAGTTTCGCAGAAACATAAATGGGACACACCACACTCAAGAGTAGTGAAGCGGGTCACCTTCTTAAAGCTGTAACAAAGATCGTGGAGTAAACTGGATCGACTATCATCGAGAAGACATCCCCATGCCGTATACTGTTAGACTTGAAGTCTTCTTGGTGTCGGGAGGAATTCCACAATAACACAAATTTGACCGAGCCCAATCGGTTCTGCACTATGTTCAATTTCTGGATTAAATATTGAGCCATTTGAAATTTTCTGCTGTTTCGGGAAACGCTGGAAACTATTAGTTTGATCTCAAGTTATTTGTGAGCCTATCAAGAGAAAAATATTAGCTTTTACAAGGAATCTCATCTGCCCATGGTTTTAGGAGCATAGGTGTCCTCACAAGAGGGTCTTCAGAACTGTACTCTTCTTGAGCCAAGTGAGCATAATGATTTGTCGTGGTGAATGAGCATAATTATTTGTCGTGGTGACGCTTAAAGCGTCATTTAAGCGAAAACTTAAGCGAAATTCTCCGGGCGCTGTTTGTATACTGTCCATAGTAAGAGTTCATTTGAACTCTTCCTACAATAGGCGTCCTTTGTAGTGTTCCCAATGCAAATCATTATATTTAGTGCAATGCGCAACGCGAGATTCAAATAACTGCACAGGCAGGCGAACGTTATCGAACAAGTCCCAAGTAGTACCAGAAAACGTCACACCCGATACGAGTTTGAAGGTACATACAATTTTGTCCCGTTCCGTGCGATTGCCATCTAAAATCTTCGCCCATTTGAGCAAGGGCTGCTTGAAACAACCAACGCATGATAAACTCGAATCGATGACGACACCGTCGATCTTAACTTTGTGGGTAGAAATGTACACTCCGTAGTCCTTCATAAAATACTTGTCGACAGAATGTCATTTGGTTACTTTAGAACCGATATCATAATTCTGAGTTTCGAGATATCTGTCACGGATGAAAATTTTTGTGTTTTTGGAGCGCAATTTTTAGATTTCTTTTGATCCGAAAGATTTGGTCCGACAAAAAGTCGGAGATTTGGTCTTACAAAAAGTCGGAGTTTTTGATGACGAATCTTACTCGACATTCATTTTGCCATCAGCTGGGTTCTTTTTCAGGAGAGTTCAATTGTGCATTTATTGTTCGATTTATTTGAGAATTATTTTAGTACTGACGGAAACTTACACCATCGCCCAAAAATCCAAATTTGAACCGATTTATTAGTTTTAGAATGGAATATACAAAAACTCAAATCGCTTACATTATAGTAGCCGAAATCAACCAACTTTTAGATGAAAAGTTAATTTATCATCTTTGCCTATAGCATCTGTAGGTTAGGCATAATTTTCCTTAGTATTCCCTTTCTTCCACGAAGCAAAAATTAAACCTTCAAGATGTGGTCAGCCAAAGCGTGGGAAAATTTCATCCCTGTCGACGGAATTTACTTCGCTTATAAAAAGCACCTCCGAACCGACCGGATCCATTTCCAAAGATTCCAATTCAAACCCAACAACCACCCAGCAGTAGACGAATCATCCCGTAAATACTCTCATTCATATTCATGACGGAAGGACGGAATCGTTGCTGCAGAGTAGTAGTAGGTAGGTTGTAAAATTACCCCTCAATAAGGGCACAGTGAGCACACCACTTCAAACCCGTGAGCATCATTGAATCACACTCGCCGGAATCGGAATGGGGGGTTTCCCGGTACCGACTCGTAGCTACTAGGTACAATGAGAATAGGATTTCACCGGGATACACCAAACATCAGCAGCCAACCAGACAGCCGCGCCATGCGATCCAATATCAAACCTCTCTCTCTCTCTCTGCGGCAGTGACTGTCGGACGAAAGCGATGAGACGGAAAATCCAGACGTCTACTGTCTGCCTGGCTGCCTTCGGGATCAAGCTGTTCGCCCATCTCTGGGTCTTGTCGGCAGCTGGGTGACGAGGGGTCGTGAAAGAGTGGTAGCTCGACTAATGGATGGGGATGTATTTTTATTTCAAGGGTTATTTATGCAAATTTAGGCCACTGATTATTGAATAAGGCTTCGCAATTCAGCATTCGTTGGCTTTAAATTGGGAGGAAATTCATCCCGTTTTGAAGCGTCAGGGCATTTTAGCTGCGCATTTGTTGGGTAATATTTGATCTGATTGCTTATAGTTTGATTTTTTTTAGTAAAAGCGGGTACGCGTTAAAGTAAAAAAATATCAAAAGGAATCTTCCGACATTGAATTCTACTCTAAACCAAACACATGCACGTTTAACGTGTAATGGCACGGGCATTACTCCAAATCTTACAAACGCATGTTTATCGTGTAACTCAATCTTAAAACGTCAGTAAGCAGGAGCATAAATCAAACATTTGAAGCTGTCAAACTTTGTAAACTCAAAACTCTTGAAGTTGAGGCTAATCAAAATATCCTAAATTTAAGTTAAATTTATTTTCAATAAAAATTGTGAGTGGCTGTGTAATATTGAAAAAAAAACAGATAAAATCAATTAAATTTTCAACAATTTCAGGATAAGCCGTAGAGGTAATGATCACCTTTGTAAACAAAGAATTGGGCAGATCGTGTAGATTATTGACTAGAGTTAGCAGAAACCTATATCCGGTGGAATTACTGAAAATGTAAGGTAAACAATTTAAAATTATATAACGCTACCAACTCCAGTAAATTTGCAGTAAAAAGATGCACGGAATTGCTGCTAAGATTCGATATGTTTGTTTACCCTCTCCACCTTGACTAGTTTTGGGTGCTTGTACTAACACACGGTACTGCTGCTTAGTGTACTAATAAACAAACACTTATCCCCAAACAAGCTGCTACCAGATTAACAAAATGACGCCGCAAGCTACAAAATATGTGCTTCCTTCCCCCTTGGTAAATAGATGCTCGCTAATGACGCTTAATTATTTAAACACAAGTGAGAGCAACAACTTGTAAGCTTCTTAGAGAACACGAGCAGCAGGAGTACTTTCCCCAAAACGCTCCGAGTGGACCCCAAAAGTAGCAACCTCCCTCTCCCCACCCGAGAGAGTTAAATGAGCAAAAGAGTACTTCCCCGTTGCTGTTCCTCCTGCTGTTACGCTAACGACGAACGGTAGGCACACTGGATAAAAGTTTGTTTCAGTGGCAGCAGCAAAAAAGAAACAACAACCGGAACCGAAAAGGACATGCGATAACGAGTGTTGTAGGTAGTGCTGACTATGGGCGCAATGCACTACCTACAGATGAAGGTGTTGGTTGCTACTCCCCAAGATGGGACTCCCGTAGCGCAGCGCGTTTGTCAAGAACTGTTTGCTAAGTCCCAGGGGAGTACCTTATAGGTACTGTTCGTGGGAAAAATAATACACCGGCAACAATGAGCCGATTAAAAAGTTTCACTTTACGGAACAGGCTGCTTAGCAGGAGGCGGAAGTTTTCCATCGGTTTCTGTTTGTGTGCGGTGTGATTTTCTAAGAATAAACATTGCAAGTTGGGCGGGAGAAAGGACGAAAAAATTGGACGACTTTTTCATATCTATAAAAGGGCCAACTATATGCAGAGCTGCAGATATTCTGTCGTGTGTAATTTTAAGTGTTCTTTTAGTTGATAGCATTGAAAGCATACCCTACAGACACTTTAGACACAAACTAGCGAGGTGTCCAAAATTGCAGCCAAACGAACACGAGGGCTTCGACAGGGGAAGTATAGGAGGAAGCCCATGCAAAGCTTACGGGATCTCCCAACGAAGTGTGACCAACTAAGAAACTAATCCACTGGGCATTTAATACGCGTGAGGAATACGCATGGTCATGCCTGAGTGAATGATGACTTGAATCATATGACAGGGTTGAAAATTGACAGTTCGCGAGAGGAATCTAAAACCAGCTACCAATTTGCGGCAGTCATATCACCACAAAGAACAAATGTTTTATTGTCGTATTAATTGGTTTTGCTTTTAGTCCACTAAAGCAGTTCGCAAACAAGACGACAGGAATACTCAAATCGTTCACCTGTTGTTTAATTCAATTAAACATAATCGACACTCCCAACAGTCGGCTATTGGCTGAAGTTTCCCTTTTGTAAACCGAGCATTTCAAAATTACCTCAACCGAACCTCAACGATGAATCTGTCCTAAATTCTCGGCAGTCAGCTGCCCAGAGCAATAAACATATAGCACTTCTGAAAGTTGCTCTGATCGTATCACTTATCAAAGAGAATACAGATTTGTGTAACTCTTGAACTCGTCCTATTAATAAAAGCTCCTTCCCGTGGCAAACGCGGAGATGCAGAGGTATACACGGTCTCCATAACACCGTTCGTTACACTAACATTCCTTGTGAGTCATATAGGTTGGGACACCATGCACTTACGCATGCGTACAAGCTTTTCAGATGTAAAAACTGTGAGTCAGATTAACTTTGTAAAATGGAAGTAAATAAATCTTTGAGTTACTTATTCTTATTCTAAAATACAAATTAACAAATAAATATTAACCAAGAAATTAATATAATTCATTAAAATTAATTTCTGTCATTTATTATTTAAATTGTATGAAGATCCTATACGACAAAATTTGTGTTGGCAACTTTGTCGTCATGCAGAAAATTTATTCTGAGTCTTACTTTAATTTGCAAGTGTCCATCTTCCATTCGCGGACAATAAGCCACATATTATATTTACAAAATGGTGTACTATAAGCCAAAAAATATTGTCACGGAAACAAAATATCAGCTTACAAACAAACCCGTCCAAACCTAGACTACATTCCCTACTGCCGTTGTGAAGGAAGGATAAAAGCGTCATATCCAGGTCGTTTCAAGTGAAGAAATTTAATCAAAAAGTCCTGGTATGGCAAGCAATATGTTCCTGCGGTATGAAGTCTACCCTTGTTTGCATCAAACGGGACTATAAATGTGGAAAACGATCGATCTGAGTGTCTGTAGGAAAGATTACTGCCTTCATATGAGAAGCGTAGCACCCATCCACTGTTTTCGGTGGGTTTAGTGTTGGCACACTACGCGGAAACATCTCTGAATTGGCTTACGGAAATGGCGTTGAATTTTGGGGACCTCAAACTTAGGATGAATAATAAATAGTGTGTAAACAATGAGTGACAATGCAAAGCAAGTTTGTACTCCGTTGCGGGTAAACTGTGAAGCGGAGCAATTGTTGAAGCTCAACAAAGCAGAAGCTAATGCTGTGCAATTCCACCATTTACGTCATGCGGTACTGATTATGTTCAAAAATATTAGTCAAGTAGAATTATTTGCTTCGCAGAAAAACTTGAAGTACGTCGTATGTGTTGGCATTTTATACTGAATCCCAACATATATCGATAGTGACAGTATTGGAATAAAGCTACAAGACCTGGCACCACGTACTATTTCTGCCGCTGTCAATGTATTTAAAAAACGAAGAGGTTAAGAAAGATACTTCTTTCCAGTACTTCGCAATGGCGTTCGTGTGGTGAGTATGCGTCCTGCAAAACCTACTTCCTCCTAGTTGACTGTTGAATGCCTCTAAACCAACAACCAATACCAACAATAAAGAATAAAATACCGATGAAGAATTTACCTGTAAGTACAAAAACAAATAGGAACATCCGACGGTGAGCATCATGAACGCAGATGCGGCAGAAAAAGCAGCTGTTTAACTGCCAAGGAAGAGGATCTCAACACTCAGCAGCAAGCTGTGTCAACAAGACCCCTTGGCCGGACATTTCGAAAATTGATTTTAATTCTCACATATTGTAAAAATCATAAAACACCCACGGCTCAGTTATGCTAACGCATTGAGTCGTGTAAAATAAACAAGAAGAAAAAAACTAGAGCACGTTGCTAATTAGAACTTGCACAAAAAACAGGAACTGAAGGTGGAATATGTCGAAATTTGCTACAAAATCCTTGTTTGGCAAGCTATCCGCAGATGTGGCAAATAACCAGTTATTCGTCACATCTGGGCCCATCGACGGAAAAACCTATTGAATATTTTACTAGTGACGTCACAAATGAACTCGACTGTTCATTTTTGACAGTTCGCTTGTACTGTTTATGTGGACTTAGAAAAATTCTTTGTGATTTGCTTCGAGCGAATCCAGTACTCCAAAAAAATTTTCGAAGTCCAGTACTAGTGAACTGTCAAGAAAAGTGGGGTTTACTGTGTCAGTAAAGAACCTAATAATGCAATTTTCGTAAAATCCCAAAAAAAGTTTTAAAATCCCCTTGCGAAAGTGTATACACCAATCGATCCTACCATTACTGAATCTGATTAAAGGAATCAAGGTAAATGTGTGTGCCTTTAAGGATATTTAAAGCCCCTCAGACATTTGGTGGGATATATTGTGTGTAAATTTGTTTTTCGATTGGTCCCAAAAAGAAATAATGTGGCTTATATCAAAGTTGGAAATAGACTGTCCAATTCCATCATATCAGAAACATCAAGAAGCTGAGAACAGCATTGAACGAAACAAATTGTTAGTCTCGTGGTCTAAGTTATGATTACATGCAATACATACAAAAGTCATCTTGAGGTTTTCGACGGTATTTGGATATTAACGACACCCAGTGATAGAAATCTGATATCCTGTGTGTTTCTCCAGCATCCTACTCTACAACAGTTTACACCTGTTGAATCACGAGGGCCTCTTTGCTCGGTAGTGCTCAGGAGCCCCGAGTTGTTTAAAAACGGCCCTAATGTGAAGAGAGGCTTTACAATGACTGGCTCGAAATCATATAAACGTCTTGGAGATTAAGTCAACCTGGTTACACTTACGAATTTATAGACGCGGTCTCATACGTCAACATACAAACGTCCGCTCTTGCGCAACATTGAGACATGCATGTCCGGCAGCTCCCACTCTCTAAATACAGAAATTATACGCACTAGATAACAAACCTCAGGGTGCCATAGTTGTAGACCACAGTGAGATGGTGGAGCTTACTTTCTTCCTTCATTCGAACCGTACACTCAAAATCAAACGACAGAATGACGGCTCGCACAAACATTCGAAAGCCCACGCGAATATTCAAACAGCTACACGGTTATTTAAACAAAATCAAACCTGCGAAGCTATAAATTCGAAAGCATATGCGACATAAAAACGCCCACGTGATCAAACACTTTAACACAGAAACGCTCGTGTCCCTCGCGATAATACAAATCTGGTCACGCGTGCGATTATGTAATCGCCGTCACGTACACCGACTTCCAGGATCTCGCATACATAAAAAAGTCTCGGTGATCAGGTTAATGTGTTAGCCTCAACATGTTTATAAACGTCGGTTTTCGTTTATACCAACGCCCGTTCCCACGTGAACTTGGTGAGTTGGTCACCTCCGAAGGTTTGGTCCTAGCAGCCTAGGTCTATGCCTTCAGTCTTGCTCAAAAGCAAACAACATCATATACACTAAGGTTTTTTACACGGTTTTTGTCACGGGTTTTTTACAGAGTTTTCGCAAATAACACGGTTTTTTCGCAAAAATATTTTATTGAAGGTAACAGACTTAGACCAGTTTCTGCTTTCTCTTATTCCAAGTCCTTTTGAATGCAAAGAACTTAGAAGATTTTTGGAAAAGTGAAAATTTTGAAGATTCCTTTTGGCCCGCACTTCAGCGATGTGGTTTTTTACGGAACAGTGGACACCAAACGCCCGACGCCATCTCGAAAACCAAGATGGTGACTTCCGGTTCAGTGGAATTCTCTGAAACCCAGTGGGTGTTTTGGAGCGGGCTTGACGAGTAGATGCCAAATATCGATGTCTGAGACCGTTTTGAAACCTAGATGGTGACTTCCGGTTCAGTGGATTCCCCTAAAACCCAATCAATATGGGTGATTTTGGACTGGGATTGATGAGTAGACGCCAAATAGTGATGTTTGATGCCATTTCGAAAACCAAGATGGCGACATCCTAAATTCAAATAAGTGTGGGTGTTTTTGGAACGGGCTTGATGAGTAGATGCCAAATTTTGAGCTTTGAAGCCATTTTGAAAACCAAGATGGCGACCTCTGGTTCAGTGGAATTCAATAAACCCCAATCAATATGGTGGGTTTGGACTGGGATTGATGAGTAGACGCTAAATTTCGATGACTGAGGCCATTTTAAAAATCAAGACGGCGACTTCCGGTTCAGTGGAATTCTCTAAAGCACAATCAATAAGTGTGTGTGTGTGTTCGGATGGATTGATGAGTAGACGCCAAATTTCGATGCCTGAGGCCATTTTGAAAACCAAGATAGCGACTTCCCGTGCCGTAGAATTTTCTAAAACCCAATCAATATAGGTGTTTTTGTGGAACGAAAGTAGACACCAACTATCGATGTTTGCGGGCATTTCAAAAATCAAGATGGCGACTTCCGGCTCAGTGAAAATCTCTAAAAACCTATCAATATGAGTATTTTCAGAATGGGCTTGACGAGTAGACGCTAAATATCGATGTCTGAGGCCATTATGAAAACCAAGATGGCGACCTCCGCCGTTTTGGACGCCATTTTTGACTCCTTGCACTCGAAAATTTTTATGTTTTAGATGAAACCTTAATAAATATTTCGCAGAATAATGGACATCTCTAAGTCATTTTACTTCTTTAAAAAAATTATCAAACATTAGGTACTCTTTGCACAATTATGTAAAAGAATCACCTTAACACGGTTTTTTTCACGCGGATTTCGTATACCCCATGTAAAAAATCTTAGTGTACACTCTTAGTCACAGGGCGCCAAGATCGGATACTCGATTGATGTGGAGCAAGTTTAATGTTTCCGGTGCGTTGAAGGTATACGTAAGAGGCACTTTATCACATTTTAAATTTCAAGCATTCAAATCATTTTAAAGACCACATTTTAGACTATTTTTTTTTAAATTTTTTTTGATTCTCCTATTGAAGACAAAAAATGCTTATTTGTAAAAGGGGCTGAACAAAGTTGAGCAAAATAACTCGAATCTATAAATATGAGCTGCACAAGTAATTTCCGAATCAGTAGTGTGTGATTCATTGAGGTCCTTCAACCCAAACGACGGAACCCTTGACCCTGGGTCAGTAACCTGTGTTCCCAAAAAGCAAATAAACGACACAATCCGTTACATCTATCGATCCATCGCCGGTCGAAAACGGACCCTCTTCTCCCACATAGGCATACATTGTATCCCTACCTCACGGAAGCACGAAAAACCACAGTGTCAATGTTGTCACATTCACATTCCGAGCCAATTCCGCGCGTTATGCAAACAGTGCGGTCGTGTAAACTATTGCGTCGCCGAGCTATCCCGAAACTGGAAGTGACTGAAATCCGGGCAGTAGTGACAGTGAATTATTTATGGGTTCATCGGACGGGTTTATTGCCCCTGCGATGGTTGTGGTGGTGGTCGGTTCAATTGACTATTGGCTACGACTACGGGATCCATACTGCCTAATTGGCTTTGACACATGATACGATTGAGTGACGGGGTTTTTTTTGAAGCGAAATCAGAGTTTAGGATTTGGGAAGGTTTAATTTCCTAAGCCTACGGCTCAAATTTTGATTTAGTATCTGCTTGATTGTTTTGAAACTGATTAGGGTTCTATGGGATTAGCTGTTTCGGAAGACTGAAAACCCATGAAAAGGTAGTTAAATTGGACAATTGGTCAACTATACGGAATTAAGTTTCGCTCCCGGCGTAGTTTGATCAGTGACGTCAATATCTATTAGCATGATATCGATATGGTTGGCATAAACCATATCGATATCATGCTAATAGATATTGACGTCACTGATCAAAAGACAACAACCGTCACACAGCCCATTAGTCAGTAATCAAGCCGATTTGGACAGGCCGTTCACGTGTTGCCCGATTATTACTCGCTTTCGCATGCTTAATATCTGGTTAACGGACTCACGGCACTGACTGGAAGTTCATTACTTACTCGTCCCCCAAATTATTCCGAGCAGTTATTGAATTCCCCTCCTATTGCTTGGAAATGGACGGCAATAATAACAAATGCTTCTTCCACTTACGAGACTCCACTGCTTCGGGTAAACCAATAATAATAACAATAAACAGAGAGAGTGTATAAATATGAAATATTATGTGTGCACAATCACTTTCCATGCCGGTAGGCACAGAAGAAGAGAAGGTGAACTGCTCTAACTGCGATGCGACCTACAAAAGGCATCTACAACCCACTCTGCCAACTATTATCTTCTCTACCCTACTGTATCCTATCTTTCCCAACCCACACGCTTGACGTGACTCTACGCCACCCCAGCAGTACTAGTGGAGACGGACGGTAGCGCAACAAAGCAGAAGATAATCAGACACTGCTTTCACCTTGATAAATCCACTCTCTAGGCTTCATGTGAATGCGGGAAAGGGTGGTCACATTTATCAAACAATGATCGGGACATAATTATTTTGTAATTTGTTTAACACAGAAAAACATACATAAAGTGGTATCATAGAATCGCCGACACCTATGATTAGCATTGATCGATGAACAATAGGACACCCTATGACCGAGAAACTATCCCACACAAATAACAATAACAGAAACTCCCGAAGGGGCGTATTTGTTGGGGCAGACGATGAGCTTCGTTTTCCACTGCTGCCGCCGCCGCCGCTACTACCGCCGCCAGCGGCATTGGGGTTTGTATTCAAACGCAAGCACACCGGGAAGCTCATTAAAATTGCATTTTCTGCCTCCAGCACTCCTGGCGGGTGGGGGGGGACTCCCCGTCGGAAGGCCCACGGTATGTAGTATGCCACCAAAAGGTAACCTATCACAGATTGACTAGTTGTTACCGATGCAAATCTTCAACAGCAGTGTATCATCTATAATGCATATAGAACGGTCACAGTGTCAATAAGCTTTTATTTTAGTTATTTCAGAATCGGGCTTCGTTTGATGCAGGTTATACTCGATCGGGAATCAATGTTGGTAGAGATTTTTGATTTTGAATGAATTGATTGTTTTTCTGTGTGTATCAATAGTGGATGACCTAACAAGCTCACTCATCGACATAAATTTATTTAATTCGTTGATAACATTTAGTCTGACTTCTTTATCTTTACCATATTCGTATAAGACGCCATTGCTGCTGTTGATTAAGCTGATGGGTAGATGTTTTTCCTTGCTTTTTTACGCATGCGGACTACGATGTGATGTGTCTTCTTTGTCGGTATCTTCTTCACTGGGAGCTCTGGTTGTTGGTTTGGGCTGTTTTAGCCAACCAAAGATAAGCCTTTTAACATCATCGATATATAACTCACCCGTGTACGAAGAAGTATCTTGTCTATGTACCTGCCAGAGAAGTGGAAATTGATGGTGTATTCTCCGTCAGAGACCCTAACTGTGAAGTATGGCTCCTTCAAGAACACTCTGCTTCAATCAGCGAAAATTCCGGCTTGAGATCAATTTCATTCAGTAAAAATCGCGGAAATTAAGAGCACAACTTATTTTCCGTCAGCCTCATTTCGAGGCTTTAGCCGGATCTACTCTTCCAAACTTTGATCTTTGATCTTACGGTATGTGGAGAGAATCATGAAAAGTCTTTCTACTGCGGACAGACTCCGCATGCTCTCTCGACATATCCCGCGTCTGAATTATGAAAGGAAAAATTTAAGCATTCTTTTAAGGAACGCCCCAAGAAGGAATGCTAGGGCTGCATCTCCGTTCACCACTAATTTTTACTGAAGAGCGAGATTCTGACCAACCAATCGTGGGAACGTCTTCTTTCCATTTCGTAGTGGGCGAAAAGGACTTTTTGAATGTCGTAACGCCCGAATTTTATCCGAATTCACGTGACGTTGGAAACTCAATTAAAGAATTTGACGAAAGCTGAAAAACGCGGTTATTGGCACCGATTCGTCGACGGAATAACGAGAAAAAAACAATGTTTCGTCTGGTGGCTAGGCCCTACGTTGTGTATTCGATTCAATCTTTAATTGGAATACACGGTCCCAAGAATCATTTTTCGGCGACAGCAGCATGCCATGCCATATTCTAACATGATTGTTCTTTCAACACACAAATTTATTTGAGGACAAAGATTATTGCGCTAAGCGTTGTAGTGCACGTATCACCGTAACGTTCATCAGATGATGACAGATATGCATCGCTTCCATGCTATCTATCTATCTATATATAAAAGTCAAATTTTGTATGTATATGATTTATAGACTCCCAAACGGCTTAACCGATTTCCGTAAAAATTTGCACACAGTAGGTATTTGGTATGGGGCGTGTTTGTGTGCTATTGGTTGGGGATTATCTACCCGCCAGATGGCGCTTCGGAAAAATTGTGTTTTCCTCATATTTCGTTGAAAGTCGCAGCAACGCGCGATGGGTATTAGCTAGTTTATTATAACAGTAGTGGTGAGGGCGATCTAAAATTTGTGCTGCAAAAATTCTGCCCACAAAACTAATGGTCTTATATTGACCTATCAACGACCATGCCCACATCGTTACAGTTTCAAGGAGGCTCTCCATTCGATGGAGGGTGGAAAGCACTCCTTGTATTTTCTGCGAGGGGGTAATGAGAAAGCGGGCACTTAAGCATTACGAAAGAGTATGTATGAAAAAACGCGTGGTTTCAACGATATTTTCAGTATTTTTTGTCAGAGGAAGCTCGAAATCTGGCAAATTTCGTGAAACAATGGATGTTTGGAAATCTCGAAGTTATAGACAAACCATGGTTCAAGGGGATGGATGAAAGTCGTGACCTAATTCGGATGATATCTAGGATCATGTCCAATCATTATACGTTGAATACGCATCTCCGGCGTAGTGGAGTGGAGTGGAGATCTGGCGCTAGGACACAAAAGACACGACCAGATAACATGTTTAATGTCGCGATAACCTTCATCAAAAGCGTAGAGATCGCTATCTCTACGCTTTTGATGAAGGTTATCGCGACATTAAACATGTTGTCTGGTCGTGCCTCGTGTGTTCTGGCGCCAGATCTCGGTTAAACGTATCCCTTCGGCGTCATTCCAGTCCGAGATGTGCTGGCTACCCTTGATCTCCCCTGTCTCATACACATATTTTTAAACACGAGAAATATCCAACTTTAGCTATATCTTCCTTTTTTGGTTGATATGTCGGCGAATCGGTTAATAGTGTCCGGACAGTGAGCTTCCATTTGCTAAAAAGCTGAAAGTTTAATCACTTCTTTTCCTTGTCTTTGTTGCCCGTACCCTCTTCACTTTGCCTGAACAGTCTCTACTACTCTGATGTTGGATTCAATTCCTCTTTCGTACGTCTTTTACCTTCCTTATGAAAAACCTAATAGTGTTTCTCCTTGTTTTAATTGTCAATCAAAAAACATTTCTTGTTAAAAAAAATTACGAATTGTTTATTTAAAGGCTATATATCTTTAAATATAATTCTAGTTGCATTCTTTGGTATAAATAAATTTGCATTATTATTTTTATATATCGATCTGAGTTCATTGTTTTAAGATGTAGATGTCTCAAAATGTGTTCCCCTTAGCACTAATTTAAAAAATAATATAAATATAAATTTCAACTTTCCAACAAATTCTAAATAAACCCAGGTGCTTTCCGTGGTAAGCCCTCCGTTTACAGTACTGATAAAGAGTGTTCTGGCTTTCACAAGTACGTTACGTGAATTTTTCTTCACATGAATACCGCCCGGAAAATCTGGGTAGAAATTCTTTAAAGTTTCAAATGAAAACCTCTCTTTATTGCTATAACTCTTTCATCGTCCATGTTCTCAGGTATTTTGTTTGACATCATACAACCAGAATACAGTCTTCTGTCTTGACCAAATATTTATTACTTATGTAAGGCGAGCTGTTTCCAAAGTATTGCTCTCTTTAGCGTTCCGATTTTTTTTAGTGTATAGCCGTTTGTCCGAGTAGTAGCAAAGACAGAAAATTGAGCCTGCACTGGTCGCAATGCCCACCAACATTTTTCCCTAGAATTGGACTCCTTAAAAGTTAAATGATATCCATTTTTAAAAAACACTGTCTCCACGACTAAAATAGTTATCCAGGTATCGAACCCTTTTCTGATCTCTTCCGGGCCAAAAAAACCTCTATTTTTTCGAACATTTCAGAAGCCCCAAAGAAACGGTGATCAGGAAGAATCGAACATTCACTCAGATAAGCTTCGGTTAGTCGAAAGCAAATCAACGCAGTTGCTTGCACTTGGCCGTTATGTGCCCGCACGTAAAGTGGAAATAGACGGTGTTCCGTTAAGAGAATGTTTATAATAGACAAAAAAATAGAAATAGGAGGAACAGTTGCTCCTCAGAGTTTTTACAAGAACCTGTAAAACCAAAAATTCGAAGAAGTACTGGCGTAGAACCGAAACTAGTATGTAGTGGGAAGCTTTAATCAGGTAAGAAATTACCAGCACTTCCTGGGACATGTGTCTAGTCCTCGTGGACTGGATTTTATTCAACCTTCACATGCGTCATTTTTTTTGTCTATTTTTCTGTGTTATTGCAAAGGATGGGCTGGATGCTCGCTTGATTTAAGTGAACAGGTTTGGATCAAATATATTTGAAACCTATAACAAGTATTATATGTACTACCGATACAACGGTAACCGAATATTGATGAAGAATGCACAAAAATGGACAAACTTAAATTTTTGTACCCTATGAAAATTTGCATTGTTTAGATAGGCTAAGCATGGGTCGACGGATGTTACGTTCACGACTCAACTTGTCACAGTGCGTAGAAAAATCTCTCCTTCACATTAGTTCGCGTGAACTGAATAATGTGGAAGAATAACTTTACACTAGAAGAAAATATTTATCCTGAAAAACAGCTCATGAAATGAATAAGGGGAAAATTCTATTATCATCCCCTAAAAGAGAATAAAAACATTGCTAGATCAGCAATGTTTTTATTCTCTTTAAGGGGATAATAATAGAATCTTGCATTCTTCATTTCATGAGCTGTTCTTCAAGAGAAATATTTTCTTCTTACACAATTGCAACATGCATGTAAGACCCACAACAACAAATTACAAATAACATCCACTACTAATAAGATTTTAAACGAGGGGGTATTGATCCTACTTTAGGCAGCCATTCAAGCCTGTTACTTTGCATTAAATCATAGAAAGCAAAAGTGGAGGGGGCTCTTGGTCAAAGTTTCGCTTCGCCTGTACACACGAGCTCACATTTTCACCTCAGTTCTGCAATTGTGCTGTTTCTCGATATCAAAACAAAGATATTGTTGTCAGAATATGGACCAGTTTGGCCAACTTCCAGCGGCGTTATACTATAAGACCATAAAAGTGCGGACATTCATCACTGTCGAAAAATGAGTATCTTTAAGTGATAATTTATGCCTAACGTCTCTTACGCCTGATCTCGTTGTGCTCAACATTCATTATGTCTAACATATTCAGGCAGTTTAATGAGGTACGTACGGCTAAAACAGTTCTCCATCGACCCCTTAACGAACTTCATCCGGGCCAAATAGAAAAAATTGCATATTTTTCGACAATTTCAAAAGCCCACAGAAAACGTTAAGCTTAGAGTAGTAATAACCATAGTCCAACGAACTTTTGCGTGTCTGCACGTGAAGTTGAGATCGACGGTGCGGACACTGATTTGAGTTTCCCTTTGTTCAACCTCGCTACAGTTAGGATGCATGTGAAAAGTAATCTCCGAATCCTACCGTAGCGAAATATGCAGCATTAGAAACGCAAATGGAAGGTCCGATGAAAGTTAAAAACGCGATGACGAACTAACGAGAAAAACATCGATGAACAGTTTTTAACGCTAAACTGAAACAGTACCGACGAAAGTGTAGACCGTAGAATATTAAATTAGTTGGATTTCGTCAAAATGATCTGCCCGAATTTTGTTGCTACACAGCAAATCTTACACGTCATCTGACGAAACGAATATCTATTATGAAGTTCTCTCTCTCTCTCCCTCTCTCTCTTTCTCTCTCATGACAAGAGGTCATGCAACAATAACGCCTCGCGCTAGGCAGACAGCTAGGTATAAAATCAGAATCAGAAGTAAAAAAAGCACAATTCGTATCGGCAAGTTGTTCGAAAAAAAAAATCCTGTTCCGACAATTGGATCGAAGCAAAAGGGCTTGCCGTCGAGTAAACAATTTAATTTCCACAAAAGCAACAGTGATTCCTGTAATTTAGTTACAACGGTTATTGCAGCAATAAATGTTTAAGAATTCAAAGACTGCAAGCACCAACCAAACCGAATTGGAATATTTCGGCGTTAGAACTGTTGAGAAGTCATTTTTAAATCTCAACTTTATCTAACTGTATTTCCGGAATAATACGTTCGATCTTTGTAATCTAAGTGACGTTTAAGTTTTTTTGTTTTAAAGTTTCAGTTCACGAAGATTTTGAAAGTTGTTCCGGTTAGGGAGAATTCCCGGTCGTCACAGAGGTCCAATCGTTCACAGCCGGTCGTAAATTAGTTTTAGTTTTTATTTGAAACCAAAAGTACTAAATTCTTGTATCTAAATAACAATTGTACCACTATTATCTCAGCATGATACGAAGAGCAGTTTTTTTTCGTTTCTTTGGCATAAACGAGAATGCAGCGTTCCTCTCTAAGGTTACGTTCTAACAATACGAACAACTTGAAAATGCAACCAGTCGCAACTTTATAGCCGCTCTTCATGAATACCTTTTGATATATTTCTGCTGCTTTGTTGCGACGAGTGTATACCTACACAGACATCACTGCACAAAAACATCCGAGAGCGACTGAAATTTTGTTTCTATTTATGGTCCCAGTTTAATTGGTAGAAAACCATTTGGCCAAATGGGTCATAGGGCCGAATTTTAGTGGGCGAAAAGTCATTTAACCGAAATTCATTCAATCGAGTGCCAGTTGTTCGAATACTAATTGACGGAATGCAATTTAATTGAATATTAAAATTTTATTCAATTTGCTCGTAATTACAAATACGTTGATGGTGAGATATCAGCGGGTTCAAAACTGTGCCTATCGATGTCGATGGAAAGAAGCGATTTTCGTTTGTATTCGAAGAACTTTTGTTAGCTCGAATGGTTATATTATTTGAAAAGCAGAATAATATTAAAGCTACAAACTCAAGTACAAGTACACTCAATGAAGAACAGCTCATGTTGTGAAGAAGGAAAGATATAATTAGAAACAAAAAACTGTTTTATTGCATTTATTATTGGAAACATCTATACTATGCTACATCATCCTCTTGTATCGTTTTAACACGAGACTTCAAAATGACCCAATACTCTGCAAATTATTTAACCTTCACAATCTTCGATTTTTTGTCTTTTTTCTGTATCATTGCAAAGGAAGGGTCGGATGCTCGCTTGATTTGAGTGAATAATTTTGGATCAAATACGAATAATACATATCCATGTATTATCAGAGCCGTAGCGTGCAGTTGGTTAGGTTGGCCCCCGCCAACGGCGCCAACCTTAGAGGGGCGCTAAAATCTTGATCTGCTTTATAAAATAAGTGAGGTTGCGTAAACACGGTATGCTTCGTAGATTGCAGACTGATGACTCTCGTTTCCAGCAGACTACTTGAGGAGCATTGTTTGGCAATAACAGTTGATTCAGCACAAGCGAGAATTTCGCCTGCGAAACACCATTGCTGGTCACGATCATCTTTACCGTAACTTGGGATATGAAAAATGAAGTGTTGACAATCTACTTACTTAACGGAAGGCCCCGACTCAGTGAGACTCCTATAAGTACTACGGATTGGGTATCGGGTGGGTTGTTACTCACGATTCGCCTCAAGCAAGCGATGCGACTGAGAATATAGTTTTCGTGCACAAGAAGTTTGAATAATTTATTAACTATATTAATATCATGCACGAATCAAACGCACCTGTCTCCAAATAGTACATACCTATTCTTAGCTAAGTATAATTGAATGACGATTTAATGGACTAAAAGTAAACCATTAAATATGACAATAAAACAGTTGTTCCTTGTGCTGAAATGGTTGCCGCTAACTGGTAATTGGTTTTGAATTGCTCTTGCAAATTGTCAATTCTCAACCCTCATAGATAATTCAAATGTTCACTTAGACAAGACCATGCGTTTTTCCCACGTGCATTAAAAACATTTGAAGGTCGAACTGAAAAAAGCCAAATTAAACACCAAAGGGGTGCAAAGCTGAGACTCCGCCAAAGGCGCCAGAGGATCAACTCGTCATAGTACGTGGAAAAATTTCTCCTTCGTATCAGACAGGTTGCATAGTTTCATCTTTGACGACAAAAATATTAAAATCATCAAGCTAAATAAAATTAAAGGATATCATTGTAGAAGCAGAACAAGTGCGACAATTCATGCACTTACCACCCGACGCCATCAATGCCGAATGCATGCCCGATGAGAAGTACACGGCTAAAACAGTGGATTACATGCATCGATCCCAGTTATTTATGCACCGATCCGTTAATGATTACCTTAATGGCCAAATAAAAAAATCTATATTTTTCGAGAGATGAGATGAGCTTAGGGTAATAGAAACCAGTCCAATGGACTTTTGCGTGCCGGCACGTGAAGTTGAGATCGATGGTGTGGTCATCGATTCGGTGGGTAGTTGGTTGATGCTTTCATACCGTAGTTGATTCAATTTAGCCTCACAAGTAGGGGATGTTTTCGTGATAACACAGTGTTTTCCTCTTCATAAACCAAGGCTCTTTAATTGAAGCATCCAAATTGTCCAGTAGCTTCGCGTAGCACTCCCATTTGCTATCCCGGAAAACAAGAATTATTACATTCCCCATCTATGGAACTGTACTGCCCACCTTTTGGGTCGATTCTCTCTCCTTAGTACACTGAGGCGACTGAAATGTTGTTACTAGTTGGAACAAAAAGGTGCGAAAAATCAAATAAAAAATACTAGATGACGATGTGATTCAGCAGTAATCAGGATCCGGGGGTAAGAAGTGATAAAATTATTTCATTAAAATATTGAAATTGATTAAAAACGCAATTCTGCATTAAAGCGTGCAAATACACAATTGAAACAATACTAGTGAAAATCACACAAAAAATTACCCACTGTAGACAAAAGATTCGACACTAAAAATAATTAAGTTTAAACTGTAAACGAGCAACCGCGTGTTCCCCATCGGACTCTACCCTACCCATAATTAATTTCATACCATTCGATAGTTTATTTAACAAAGCCCTACTAATTCATTGACCACCGAAAGGACTCCACATAATCCAGAATTTGTAATTATTCCCTCCCGAATATGGGCGAACCCCAACGCGAGCGGTTTAAGTGAGTTTCGACCACTTCACCCCCCCCCCCCCCCTCCCCCGAACCATGGATGCAACGATGCAGAACCGCTAAATGCACTCACCGACGGCCAGCCAGCCGGCCGGACAGCTAGCCTAGCTAGCCGAGTTCGACGTTTTTCAGCGTGATGTTATTGATCTCCGGTCGGATAATTTCCCCCCGCGTTGTTATTGCGTTGTTGCAGCGTGCGATAAAACAAACCCAAAACCGCACCAATTTAGTAGTAGCACACTGTGCGCACAGCTCTCGAAGATCAGAGACCACACACGCATACGGATACACATTGTTTGTCCGGCACCAACCAACCGGTCAGCCAGTCAGTGTTGTAAACAAACGTGCGGTTACGGAACATGAACCGCGACCGTGCGTCTCCATTTCGACGAGCTGTAGTCTACCACCGACCTTCAAATAAATTATCACTATCATTTCAGAGGGGGGGGGGGGGGGGGGTGGTGTGTGCCATTGCAGGCTGCTGGGGGATGTCCGTCCCGATGTTGGTTGGCTGGCGTATGGGCGAGCAGATTCACGCCGAATGAAATTAATTGTTTGCAGCCATAAATTGAAAGCCAAATTTAAAACCTTAATCAGTGGAGGTTGTGGGATTGACCAGTGCACTCGGTCACTTTTGCATGTTTTTTTTTTGAGAAACGTGACCGCTGCCGATTTAACAGTTCATACTAATTTTAATCTGGTTTATTTTATTGTTGCCAAAAATATGGCCAGTTTGCGTCATTCCCTTAATAGTTATTGCTCTTGTATCGTTAAAAAAACAGCGGATGGAAAAAAAATAGTTATACTGAACAATAGAGTTTTTTACCGACACAGCAAACCTCACTTTTTTGACAGTCTACTAGAATGATGTTGTCGATGATCGCTTCACATAGCAAAGATTTTTTCCAAGATTTATTTGGAGTATAAAGGTAGGTTCTCGAAAGGACTCCCCGTCAGAACCACTGTGTATCATCGCGAAGGGCTCGGGCGTTTGTAAGTTAAGTGTATGTAACTTCGCGTGTATAAATTCGTCTCAATAACTGTGTGTCCAATCGCACATTCACGTGTGTTCTTGATTGATCGGGCGCGGACCGTAAGTCTGATGCTTAATTTTTAGTGTACGGTTCAGATACTAGCAAAAAGTATGTTTCCCCGTATCACTATAGCTCCCGGTCATGTCGCTATGACACGTACTGTCTGAGCGTCATTTTTTATTAATCCAACTGAAAACAGGGACCTAGGTTGCTAAGACCGAAGGTAGATATTTCCGGACATGACCGATGCATTATAGCGCGAACATTGGCCATTTGTAGGTTTCCGCTTGAGGCCATGTTTGGTGCTAAAATATTCACTTAATAACCGGAGTGTTTTCATGTTTGTAATATCGCGGGTGTAAGGATGTGTGGATGATCGCGTACCAGGTTAGTTATCGCGAAGGCTGCGAGCGTTTATACGTTTGGAATGGGAGAGATTGTGAGTGTATTTGAGAGAATATGCAATTGATTGTGTTAGTATATTTAAGAAATAGTAATTGAAGGAAAAATAACATTCTGAGCAAAAAAAGATGCAAAGAGATTAAGTAAAAACGTATAAATTGGCCAATATTATTTTTGGTATACATGAACAGTGGAAAAGCAAACTAATAGAAGTGCATAAAAAAGTAGAAGAAAAGAGCACATGTAACATGCTATCAAACTACTACAACTCATCTAAATGCCAGCAAATGATTCTTATTTACCATTAACGATAATTGCATGGTGTTAGAATTTGTTCATGCTATGCTGACCAGACATGGAAGATTTTTGTGCTTTGGTAAATTAATCGTACCTTAATTTATCCAATCCCATCTTCTCGAAAGAATCGAATCGAATGCGAATTGAACAGCGAAAAAAACGGCCAACAAATACTAGGAAGGATTACCCACTATTCTATCATATACGCCAGTTCTGCCTTCTTTTCCTGACTCAGCTGTCACAAATACTCAAACAGATTGACATACGACTAGCACATAACAATTGTACACTAGCACTGAAAGCTACTACTACACTAACACCAATAGACTTTTACTATTACATTTTTAATTAATTAGCCTATGCACGATGACGCAGTCGTCCAATAAATCGACACATAACGCACTGCGAGCCGTGTCCCACTACCGCTGCCATAAAGCGGTGAAACAATGTTTGCAAACACGACCCACAGCAAAAAGTCAAATCACGTCTAATGGTTGATCGTTAGTTTGGACAGATGTAGAGTATGAGAAAACACAAAACATACAAAAAGGACCATAGGCCTCCTCGAGCTCCTCGATACACCACTATCGATGCGTACTGCAATAGTCATCTTAAAGCAATTGTCTGTCAGAGAATTTTTAAAACTGATGTACGAAATATACTTGATGATGTTTGCAATACCGTCAAACCCAGTTTAAAGAGTTTAAAATTTAAAGAGGTATTTGTATGGAAAATGTCTAAAATACTGAAGAAAATCAACAAAAAAATTTAATCAATCATTAACCCTTTCATGTCCAACTTTTTTCTAGTGCATGTACGGTTTTAAAACTATTTTTCCTTGAAAACGGTGGGGTCAAGAAACTCGAAAATCCTTTTTTCAGAAAGGTAGGTGCTTTCCTTGCAGTGCTAGAAGCTGCTCAATTTTTACCTTCCAATGCTCAGTACAATTCTCCTAGAGTATTTGCAATAGTCCAACTGTGTGAAAAACGTAGCCAATAATAGTCTGAATCGATAAGATTTATCAGTTTTCACTAATATTGCAACATAACGAAGTTATATGAAAAATTCATTTTCCGTCGTAAACGTAAACGGTCCCTGGCAGCACTGCTCAATTGGAGTTCAATCAGACTAATTGCAATAACTTCAGTTCTAGAGCTGATCCTTATAACTGTTAATACTCAAATGAAAGCCAATAGTCACATTTCTTAGCCTTACTTGTTTTTGTGAGCGAATCTTGCCTCAATTAAAAGTTATAGGTGTTTAAAAACGTTGTTGTCCACAAACAACATGGGCATGAATGGGTTAATACATTTATAAAGCCGTGACTGACTAAAAGACTGTAGTATACGACGCCATCTTTTGTTTACCGATGTGGGGACCAGTCCTTTCAAATTTTAACGTCTATGAAAGTATACTGGCAGGGCCGTAGCGAGATCTTCTGGAGTTCTTGGCAAAACTCATCCTGAGTTATTTTATGACTTATTCTTACCAAATTTACAAATCAGATTAAGATTCCTAATTGTGGCGTGCTTTGCGGTGGACAAGTACGCCAGTCTTAGGTATTGATGGCAATCCATCGGTGATTGGGCAGAATTAACACACAAGTCAGAGAAATTTTAACCAACTATCTTTTCCATGAAGTTCAACTATTGTAAATATTCTAGGAGAATTGTATTGAGCATCGGAAAGTAAAAATTGACGGTATTGCAAACATCATCAAGTATATATATACTTATTTGACCAAAATAAGGTTTTCGTGTTTCTTAACACCAACAGTCTAAAAGAAAATCATATAGATTGAACTCAAACGGACCATTGCTTAACTTAGTTGGGATCAATGATAATCCGTTGAATATTCTAAAGATTTCTAAAGAATTAACGCAGAGATCTCGAAACTTCACCCGGATTAGTTCAGCATGGTGATATTGTGCCTAAAACAAGCAACTAGCGATAAGTATTTCATGAAGTAATACAACGTCTACATACCCACCCATGAAGTTGACATCGATGGTGTGGTCACCGAATCGAGTTTCTCCTGTGTGGATTTACTAAGGCTCGGGGTTGGCTGTTTCAAAGTTTCCTTGCTCCAGTGAGCAATGATTTTGAACGACAATTGCATTGGACGGGACAAAATTGTGTGTCCCTTCAAACTTCCATCGGACGACCTTTGCACAGTGGGACGAGCCCGACTTAAGTCCATATGTGAAGGTTATGCGATATTCTCACTAGTATTTTTCTCGTATCAGCTGAGCCATCAGAGACATTTTCGCGAGATTTTGGGTCATTTGAACGCAAAATGAATTTTTGACAGCTTTTTGAAGGTCATAACTCAAGTGTTTTTTGCATTATTTGACCATAGAAACTACATACTATTATTATCGTTTTTCAAAGAAACGGTTGATTTTATGCATTGCATTACTTCACTAAAATTATCCGTGTGATTAATATATGCAACTTTCAAATAGCATTGAGAGAATGATCTACAAGGGTTTTACTAGTGATCAAGAATAAGAAGCCGAGTGGGAAGTATGGTTTTTTAGGTGGTAAAGAATGTTTAAAATTCAGTAAATATTTTCAACCATCTGAAATATGTCATAAAATGTTTCTGGAACTATTTTTGCTAACTTATGCAATAACTGTGAAATTGAGTGAACACGGTTGAGTTCTAGTTATTTGGTGAGACTATTTTGATCCGAATTTGCGTAGCACTGATATAGCTTAAGCGTATGCGATATTATCCACATAAAATAAGACCATTTTTAAATGAACCATATACGCGAACAAAGGGTTTTGGATTTATTTTTATTTAAGATATTAAATAAGCAATCTAAGTAAAACACACCTGCGAAAAAATCTTGTTGATTAGTGAATGTAAATCAACATTCCACTAAGACGTTCAAAATGTTTGTTTCGAAAATGAAAGAAAAAGTAGTTTTCATGTCAAGTAACCCAATAATGAATTAAACGTTCCAAAATTAGACTAACACATCTTATTTGATTCTTAAAAACAAAATAGTCGTTTCCGAAACCCCATAATGATATTACAATCAATTCGTTTCAATGTGGAAAATAAATTCCAAAATTACTATTGAAAAACATTATAAAAGACAAAATACTTACTTTTGAGCCACTCTAATAAGTAGTAAAGTTAATTTCTATTTTTATGACCAAAATAGCGCACAAAAATTTCTTTAAATTTTTTGAGCCTTCACAACAAAATAACAATTTTTGAGCCACCCTAATTTGTAATGAATTTTTTAACAAGTTTTAATATAAAAAACAATTTAGCACACGAAAATTAATATACACAAATTTTAAGAACAATTTCGAAAAAAAATATTTTTGAGGCACCCTAATGAATGGTAAATGTTTATTTTTAAAATGTTTTAATATCAAAAACGAATTCAGCGTACCTAAATTACATAAAAACGTCCTATTTGAACCGATACGGTAAAGTTTGGGCTTTAGTCCACCTTTTGTTCTAAGTCGTGCCACTGTGCTTTAGTGGGACCGCTTTGTCTAATTACGTCTTCTTCAACAAGACACGTTTGTCTGCTTTACTATTTGTACCCAGCGCCCTGCATCGCACTAAATACAAGCTCATTGGTCTTTGTAGCAATAAGTTCCTGTGCGGCAAGTGCACAAAGAATCATTAGGATGACTCATACAGTGGGAATGCTGAAAAGTGTGCCTATTGTGGGGAGAGTCCACGTGACCTATTACTATGCTCCGAGTACAAACAGCTCACGGGAAATCTATGCCCTTTTTCGCTAAAAATATTAAAGCAAACTACGCCATCCACTACGACAAATCATTATGCTTTTATGGCTCAAAAAGAGTTCGAATCTGACGATTTCCATCTTGGGACATCTGTTACTGCTCCTAAAAATTAGGGGCAGATGAGATTCCTTGTCCAATCTAAAAATTTTCTCTGGAGAATCCACCAAATAAAACAACTCAAGGAAGCACTGATACAAAGTCTAAGCAAACAGCCTCTGATCTTAAAAAAAATTGTGATCAAGCGAGAAGTTTCCAGCACTTCCAGAAACATCAAAAATCTCAAGTGGATCTACATTTCGACCAGAGATTCAACTTAGTGCGGGACTGGTTGGGCGTAAGTTAGGAAACGTCAACTGTGTGTTATTCTATAATATAGCATCGATGATAATAGAACCAGCTTACATACGATTTTTGTTACAGTCTTAAGGGCCCGTACCCGTCAATGTGGTCTGTTCCATTTTTGTTTCTATGGAACTGACAAAACAAACGATAATGTTTGTAATAATTTTGGTGATTTTTTAAGTAAAATTTTTTATGTCGTGCAACTAAAACTCTATCGTTATTCATTTTTTACATTTGGAAACTATAGAAGTGCCGATACCGTATTTTAGACTTTTTAATGACATCCATAGGGTGAAAACAGATCGAAATGGAGTTGAGCGAAAACAATTATGTGAAAAAATCGCCCAAAACGCAAAATTCGAACCTGCAACCCTTGGGACTCCGACCCAGTGCACACACTCCTATGCTATCCTTAGACTAAAATAACTTTTACTCTACTTGCGGTATGTTCAACATAAATACGTTCGGACCCCCAAATGGATTTACAAAATAACAAAACTCCAATGCACATACAAACCTCGCTACATAAAAAGATGATGGGGATCATCATCATAAACAATAAATACGATGGGTTGCAACAAAAAAAAAGCGGTGGCACCATGAAAACCGAACAAGAGCGCAAACATCACTTCATAAAAATTTAACCTCTTCTCTTCAGTGTCGCTCTAAAAACCAACCATTGAAAAGAGCATAATACTACAGTTAACCGAACATTGAAGTAGGGGCGGGGGTCGGTAGCAACAACAACAAGAGCAACAAAAAAGACAAATCATGCATACAAAAAGCTCTCATATTTACGACGCGAAGTGGATTCAAAGTGGCCATGAATGGCATCGTCATAAATTGTAACACTCCGTACTGTTCGGCACGACACGACGGGATGCAACCGTGCAACGGCAATGCAATGCAATGTACACACAACCAGACAAATACCGTATGCGGAGACAGATGTCAGATTTGTATATGGTCGTTTAGCGGGTGGTGGTAGGCGATGGTGGGGTGACATGGAGACACGGCTTGAAACTGCCAGGACATAACCTCGCAGTAGACCTTTTTCCGATTGTGGAAGCAATTGCTCACGCTATCAGCGAAGAGTTGTAGGTACCAGAAGAGACTATAAATAAATATTTGTATGAATAATGAAATTACCAGTCGGTTGATGTTAGTTGATTGTTGGCACGTGTGAGAACTGATGTACTGGTGCATTTTAGAAGGAAAGGAATAATTTAATTCTGTTCTAAAGGATGAGCGATACATGGTTGCAACACTTACAAGTGGCTGTAACTTTTTTCCACTGGACAGAAATGAACCAGAATTTTGAGTTTTTTTTAAATCAGGCATCTAATACCAGGGCAAGAGTTTAAAACCGGAAAATATTAAAGTTAATACCTTTAGAAAAAAGGTTCCAGCAACGAAACTAAATGATTCCAAAAACTTCGCAGGATTATGAGTGAATAATGAAAATTTATGAACTGTATATTATAACAATTGATTGGAAACCAATCCGAGCACGTACAAAATGTATTCCATTTCCGATACTTCACTACTACTCTGTAATAAGGCACGACACGGCTATCAGTTGACAATCTGTTTTACGCATCGTTGTTCATTGATTAATGAGATCATAACCGCCACACCGTGTCAACTTTCCTCCCAGCGCAAACAAAAAACGAAATTTTATAAACGGTTCATGGTTGCAAAATGGCCACGATCATAACCGGTTTATTGAGACAGCGAAAAAAAATAAAACAAATACAATCGCCGGCTCATTCAGGACCGATTTATCCGTAAATAATGGTCGGGACCAGGCATTGAGGGGGATAAAATTGCGAATTGCTTAATATTATCACATACACACACAAACCCACACCGGTAGGCGTCAGTAGCGTGAAAATACGTTTTTGTTCTCCATTGCCGTGATCCGTGTGCGGGCCGGTTGGTTTGAACCCGGAAATCATATGCTACAAGTTGTTAACAGTAACAGTAACAATGGCCACCATCATCAACATCATCATCATCATCATCATCAGATATTCGAGAGTGTTGCTATGGGTGGCTCGCACTGTCATAATTATTAAGGGTATCTATTTATTTATTTATTTATTTATTTATTTATTTATCGCACGCATCAACAGGCCGCACTCGGCCCCAATGATGGAAACTTAAATTAATTACATTTAAAAAACTGCAGGAATCGCTTTCTTAAAGTTATCCGAGACAAATGAAAGTCGAACAGGTGCGACACACGATTGAAGAGGCGTTGTAGTCCCGTGATAGCGGCATTAGCTGTTTGAATAGTTCGTCGAAACGGCACTCTCAGAAGAACGTTTCCGCGTAACGTTCTGGACCTTGCTTGGATGTTGACTCGCTCTAATAAATCTGGAGAATCGATGCGTCCTGACAGAAGATCAGAGATGAATAAGGCTCTTGCAGTTTCTCTACGGCGCTGAAGGGTATCGAGCTGGATGAGTTGACACCGACTCTCGTAGCTTGGTAGACGAAAAGGATCGCGCCAAGGCAGGCGTCGAAGAGCATACCGTATAAATTTTCGTTGAACGCCTTCAATTCGATCGCTGCTGTTCATGTAATTCGGGTTCCAGACTGACGAACAATACTCCAGCGTGGAGCGCACTAAAGAGCAGTAGAGGCTTTTGAGACAATAAATGTCTGTGAAGGATTTAGCCGTACGGAAGATGAAGCCCAGGCTTCGCGATGCTTTACCAACAACATACGAAATGTGATTCTTAAATGTAAGTTTCGAATCTAACAGCACTCCAAGATCCTTAACGCAGCTCACCCGGGAAACAAGAGCTCCAGACAAGTTATATTCAAACTCAATGGGATCCTTTTTTCTGGAGAACGATATCACAGAACATTTCGCCGGATTCAGATTCATTCGGTTGTTTTCACACCATCTGCTGAAAGTGTCAAATTGCTGCTGCAAATAAAGTGCGTCCGTTCGGCTCTTAATTCTGTTGAAAATTTTCAGGTCATCTGCATACGACAACCGTGGCCCTTTCAGCTGATAGTTTACATCGTTGAAATAGAGAGTGAATATCAAAGGTCCGAGATGACTTCCTTGCGGAATTCCAGACGTTGCGGAGAATAGTTTGGAGTATGCATCACCTATGTTCACACTGAGTTGACGGCCAACGAGATAGGATTGGAACCATCGCAGGAGTGATCCACTGAAGCCAAGTTTTTCCAATTTAGCGATTGCGATATCGTGATTGATTTTGTCAAAAGCTGCAGATAAGTCAGTATATATAACATCAGTTTGTTGACTCGCATCGAACCCTTCGGACACAAAAGAGGTTAGAGATAGTAGATTCGTCGACGTCGATCGATTCGGCATGAATCCATGTTGGTCTTTAGAAATATATTCCTTACAGTGAAAAAACACTGACTCCACCACGACTAACTCAAAGAGCTTGGAAATGGCACAGAGCGCAGAAATTCCTCTATAATTGTCAATGTTCCTCTTATCACCTTTTTTGTGGACAGGAAAGATGAAAGCTGCTTTCCACAATTGAGGAAAAATCGCGGTTGTCAGTGACATTTTGAATAGTTGACAGAGTGGTTCCACCAAACCAGATATACACTTTTTCAAAAACACAGCAGGGACACCATCTGGCCCGGGAGATGACGATGCTTTAAGCTTGGATGCTGCTGATACAATATCCGAGTGCTCTACACGAATCTCATTCACTGACCGTTCGAGTTGGGCCACGCCGCTAGCTGCAACGTCAATCTGCTGCGAGGACAATGTCTCACTGACGAACACACTCGCAAATTTAGAGGCGAACAATTTGCATATGGCTTGTGAATCATGACCAGCTTCGCCATTCAAAAACATTGCAGAAGGCAAGCCGGTTTCTTTCCGCTGGTCATTGACGTATCTCCAAAACGATTTAGGATCCGACTTAAGCTTACGTTGCATTTTTCGTTGATAGTTTGAAAAACAAAAACTGTTCAGTTTTTTAAAATCGTTATTGAGCCTTACATAATAAGCTCTCAGTGACAAGGTACGGCGTTTGGTAAACTTTCGTAATGCTGCTCTTTTCGCAGTTTTTAGCTGACGTAGCTCGGCTGTCTGCCAGGGGGATTGATCACTTCGTTGATTACACTTTGGGACATGACGATCGATAAGGTAGCTCATTATATGGCAGAACGTTTCAGCGGCGGAGTTCACATCATCCTTACTTAGCACAGAATCCCAGTTAATACTTTGTAAAATATTCAAAATGCTGCTATAGTCGGCCCGCTTATAATTGTAACACACGGTGGGCGCGTGGCTCGAAAACTTCATAGGCGGTACGTCCTGGAGTGTAAGATGAAGAGGCGGATGGTGGCGAACATACTTTACTAGCGGGGCGAGGGCGGTGGAAATATGCGGCGATTGATCTCTGGCATTAACGAAGCATAGATCTAAAATCCGGTCGTTCTCGTTCGTTGTGCTGTTAATCTGCAGAAGTGTAGCCGTGCTATAGCCATCCAGAAGAGTAAAGCTGCCAGGATGAAAAACTGATTCGTCTGGGTCGGGTTGTAGAAATCCATTATGAATGGAACGCCACTTTATTGTAGAAAGGTTGAAATCGCCGAGGATCATGATTTCGTCAGTGGGTTGCGCCATCGCAACAACAGAAGTCAATGATTCAGAATGAGAATCAACTAGTGCTGAGTCGCGAATTTTATCGGGAGGGAAATAAACCACACATATATATAATGTTCGATTTCCCAATTTTATCGCTGCCCATACTTGTTCGATGCTGCTCCAAGCATCATTTGTTATATGTTGAACTTTTAATCCACGACGCACAGCGAGCAAAACACCGCCTCCGGAGGATTTGTGGCTGTTGAGAGGACTCCGGTCACATCTGAGAACCTCGTAGTCAGAGCAAATCACCTGGCTGGAAAGGGTCTGCTCATTTAGCCATGTTTCTGTCAATGCGATAATGTCGTAACAGCAGTCCGAGGTAGCTAGGCGATAGGTATTTGCACAGGAATTCATGCCACCCACATTTTGATAGTATAAGTGGATGGGTGACGATTTTAGACACGAAAGGCTGACCGGCACTCCTTGATTCCGTCGTCTGGAATGCACACCGGGGCGACTGGAATGACTGCTAACAGCAGAAGGCGCGGGTGAACTGCATGAATTGGTATCCTCTTATATAACTCTGGCAAAAAGTACCTATTGTATAATTTTTTTTTTGAAGCGGTAAAATGACTTACACACTTAATTCGGCTCGCTAATTTCCCAACTGCCGTTTTGTCAACATATTTAGAAACTGATATCTCAGTAAAGTAAGATTTGTTAGCTAATTTTCGGTGAAATGTTTTCCGAGTATCAGCTATGAAACGTCACTTTTAATGAGATCTCAGCCAAAACAATTTTTTTTACTGAGATCTCAGCTGTTGAGATTTCGGCAAAATATACGAAAAAGCTGAGATTCGGCAGAAAAAATTAAGTGTGTAGAACCTCAAAAGCCTGGTTATTTCCGAGTTGATGCTTCATCTACTTACACACTCCATTGAGTTCGGTAATTTGCGCCCAGCAGAATAACCAGCAAATTTTTCTATCAACAAAGTTACGTTTATTGATTCATTTACAGTGATATATTTTTCTGAGCATCAGCAAACAAATTTTTACTGAAATCTTGGCAAAAAAATAGTTTTCTGATTGGTCATATCTGCAGATTTGGTAGAAAAAAAAGGAGTATAAGGTCCAAGATTCGTTTCCAGCAATTGAAGCAACCTATGAAGACGTTTTTGTTTGAATTTGGGCAGCCGACTACCGAGAATTTAGAAGTTTCCGTTATGTTATTTTTATGATAAATTTATTGAGATGGAAGCAAGTTTCAACACAATTCGAACGATGATTAGAACAAAAGCGTGTTGGCTAAAATCTTTTTGCGCTATTTCAACCAAGAATAGAACCACTGGGAACCTGCTCCTCTGTCGTAAGAGGTGACTAACCTAGCAGTTCCTAAGTCAAGGTATTGCTCCGTACAGAAGACTTAACCTGGACGGACCTCAAGGTTTTGCATCATAACCTTCATCCATTCCGTATTTAGTGAATCACTGACGTATAGTCACCTTTTCTGATTCGTTATTCCCGATTGTGTACCAACGTTGTACAATAGCCGTAAAGGATGGAGTCTAATTCTACACTAAGTAACAGCATATAATAATATACCGGCTCCTCCGCGCCAAAGTATAACTTTCAAAGGTTTGGTTTAAAAACCGTGTTTAAAAAAGTAAACCTTCATGTAGGAAAATTATTGAAATAGCCTAAGATGAAACTGTCGAATCGCACAAAAAAATTATGTGGCAAGCGATCTGTGGATGTGTCAAAATAAGCCATTTTTTAATTAAATCTGGAACCGTCTGCCGACAAACAGCCACAAAATTTCAACAATCTTGAACTTTACTCTGTCAGAAAATGTAGGGCCATCTGAAGCTAAAACTTCGTAAAATCGCACTTCTGGTCCTTTCCTCAAAATCATCCAGAGCAGTACTCTGCATCACTCTTTCTAGTTTGAACCGCTCATATGGTAGTCGTCCTTTGCCAGTATTGCTCTTCTCGCATTCCATTCTTCTTCTGGGCCGCCGGTGGATCAACAGCCCTTGTCTTGCAATTTGTCATTTAACCGAAAATATGGAAACGTGTCTGATAGGGAGAGTGGAGATGCCAACTTGTCATTAACGTTTCGCAGTGAATTTCTTCACATTCGTTTGGGATATCTTTTATACTTTTTGTACGCTTTCTTTGTACTGCACACTTTGGAAATGGTTAGTGAAGGATTAATAAGAAGCAATACTCCCGATGGCCGGCTGTTCGGAGGTTAAATTGCTCGTTTCGTGTTCTCGGAAATTGATCGCGAGCGATTATTTGGGCTGTAGATGAATAGATACCTCTTTTATATTCCAAGTAGCTTTATCCTTTAAGATAACGCCCCGCGGAAGAATAATTATTAAAGTGCCTATTCGGACGGCATTCATATTTCTACTGGAGGTCGGACACCTGGAAACTTCGATCTAAAATGAAAAGACAAAGCGAGCGAGTACTTAGCTAAATCACAATATGTACCAAGATATATCCTGATTCATCTTCCTACCTACTAACACCAATCATATCCTGCGACACTTGTGAATGATGCAGAGAATTCCTCGGTCATAATAATCACAAGTGTTGAACTAACATTCCTTGCCATCCCTAAATTGACCTGCATGGGCGTGGCCATCTACGTTATTGATCATACTATAATCTTAGTCTCTTTAGGTTGCACGTTGAGTATGATGTACTACTCCCAAGCATCATACAATTGGTTCAGTAAGCAATTCCAACAGGCTTTGATCAATCTCGAGAAACTCATGGGCGGTCCACTAAGCTAAGCTAATTAGAACGATGAGTAGAGCAACGTAGAACAAGTGGGAACGGCAATAAAGCTGAAAATCCGAATCTCATACATTTCCCGAGTAACAATTCTGGTTCTATGGTACACTTGAAGTTGATCTTAAAACTTAGAATACACTTCAAATGTTACTGGGGTTGCTTGCCTTACTTTCCTACAGACCAAATCCGCGTAACTGAGTAGATTGACATACATTCATTCGTTAGCCACCATCGTCCCGATGGCGCAACCTACCGTTGAAATGATTTTTTCACACGATTTCAACGACAACGTAAATTCATAGTGAGTGTACGGCTTAGATGCGAGGACATGGTGAATGCATGATCGCGTGGGAACGAGCGTTTATATGTTCGTACGTCAGACCGGCATTATCGATTTGAAAGGGCGCTAATGCGACTCAATCACCGGGGCCGTTTTTGGGAATGAAAAGTCGCAGGAGTAGGCCCAAAAATAAAGGACTTTTTCAAAATTCAATGAGCCCACCTCCAAGTCGATTCCTAGTCGCACCAGGAATCTCTGTTGCAAATTTGAATCAAATCGTACAAGTCTAGCTAGCAGGTGGCTGTGTGGACAAGAAGGAGGAAGCAAATTTTCACGGGTCGTGGTTTTCATCAATGAAAACGTTGAAAAGAGTTTAGAATCAATTTCTGGAATTCAAGAATGAAACGCTTCGAATAACACTAGATGACCAGCGATCGATCAAGAATTCCAGATCTCGAGCTCAAGCAGCACAGATGATCGGAGTAGTTGAGTTCCCGACTGCGCGATTAGGGAAACTGAACATATAGAGGTCGATGCCGTCGGCCAGAACGAAGACGACACCGTGTAATACTGGGCAAATTCCTTGACGAGTTTCGATACTTTGAGCAGATAATTTGGAGGGATCTAACTTGTTTATCCTTTTATTTCTTTGTATATGCTGCAGAAGAGCTAGAGTCCATCTAGTTGATGATACCTGGAAAACTCATACTGAAATCGATTCTCAATCCTGAATGGATTCTGTATGGATTTCGGCGCGGATGCAGCAGCCGATTTTGGCACCGAATGAGTCGAAATCGGTTGTTGCATTTGAGCTAAAGTTCATGTTGAGTCCATTCAGGATTACGATTCGGTCTGGAATGAGTTTGAGTTGGTAAACCCGTTGAGAGACGATCCAAACAGGAGTCATTTGTTTCATCGTAGTGAATTCGGGATATTAACTTGAAACTTGAAACCGTCATTTTATATGGGTTTTGTAAACATTAGGGCGACCCGAATACAAATCCAAGCGAGTAAAGGCGCTATAACCTAGGCACGATAGCCAGGTCAGGGCTAAATACCTCCGTCCCATCCCAGAAACCACAGGAGTGACATTAGCCCTCTTAACCAAGTCACTCCCAACGATTTATTAATCCCCATCCAATTGAAACGGTCGGTACGGTTGTCAACGTTTCTTCCTTATTCAAGGTTCAAAATAGTTCGTTGATTAAATTCTTCATTAAATGAATAATTTAATTGCCGTACAATTTTGAAGCATCTTCATTTGGTACGACGCACAGTAGGCCTGGCCACTTTAATGATTGTGTCACATACCATACCACAGACATTAATATTGACAAGAAAAATTGTAGGTGAACGTTTTCCAGGATCCCCACGTGTATTGTCTGTGTATGTGTAGACTAGAAATTTTTTTAGACCTCTAGGACTTTTAGTTCAGACACAGCTAAATTTATCGCAAAAAACGAGATTTTCGAGTTATAATTGTTTATAACTAATAAGTAATTAACAAATTCACATAATTTTTTGGGCTAGCTGTACTCCTTACATCTCTAAGAGTTGATTAAAAGAAAGAATTCGTATTTATATGTCAACGCAAACTAGAAATCCAATGAAAACTTAGGAGAAGTAGGTGGGACATATACGTCCCACTGCGTCGCAAAGAGTTTAACTGCTCAGAAAATAAACCAATTTTCGAAAACTCAATCAGCCATCCTCTTAGTCGATTCCTAGTCCCACCAGGAATTTCTGCTCCAAATTTGACTAAAATCGTACAAGTCTACCTAACAGATTAACTTGTTCAAAATTGCTTTTTCACCGCTAGGTGGCACTGTATGCATCAATTTTTCACTGCAAGTGAAAACAAGAAATTTCATTGTCTATAACATTGTCGAAGACTGCAAATAAATCCAACTTCCTTAAGAGAAGTTATTAAACTGTTAATGATGTGTTGTCTGTGTAAGTTTTGCATTGGGCCTAACAGCACATGCGGGTGAATCAGTAGTCGATGCCCAGAAACGTTATTTTTTTGCGAAATGATGGTTAAATTTAACTGAATAGTATGTTTGGAACTATTTTTGTACATGATATCAGTCATCTTTTGAATACAAAATTCTACAATGTCGTTACAATATTTTTAATTTTTGTTACATATTTCACCGCATAGAGGGCGCCAACACAAACTTTTACAGAAAGAGAGAAAGAAGGACATGTTCACAAGAATGGTTGGAAAAGGCTTGTTCTACAACTTTGTAGAAGACACCTACTTTCAAGCTCTTTCCGTTGAAAAGTTAGTGTGTGTGCGCCCTCTATGTAATGAAATATAGAACTAAAGATTTCTAGTTAGATGACTCATATCATGAACTAAATTTCTACTAACCATACTATTCGATTAAACTTAACCATTATTTTGAAAAAAAATAAGGTTCATGGGAATCGACTACTGATGTTAGGCACCATGCAAAACTGACTCAAACATCACACCATAAAAAGTTTAATAACTTCTCTTATGGAAGTTGGATTGACTAGCAGTCTTCGAGAAAGTAATAGACAATATTTTCGATTTCAGTGATAAACAGATGTGTACAGTGCTACCTAGCGGTGAAAATTCAGGTTAGAGGGCTCTCTCCATGTAAATTGTGGAAAAATCCCATAGAAATATTGAACACGTTGGTCCGGTAGATAGATTTGTCCATTTTGCTCAAAATTGGAGCAGATACCCTTGTTGAGAGTAGGAATCGGTTTAGGTGTGGCCCAACGATGGTCATTGTTGCTTGTCACTCTAGTGTGGATGAATGATCGTGATCGCATGTTCACGATTTTGACCAGATCTGCATTATTGTGCAGGTCTCGAGCGTTTGTATGTTAAAGGCTATGATCGCGTGGACGTTTTTTGCTCTCGTGCATGTAAATTCGTGTGTATAAATTTGTTTAAACAGCCATCTGGTCGCTTACATATTTGCGTGAGCTTTATTTTTTTGTTCGTGGGCCGTAATTCTAATGTTTGACTTTGAGTAGATGGCTTAAATGCTGGTAGAGTGGATTACTCTATAATACTAGAGTATTCGGCAATGGTGACCTGGAACTTTTTATGTGCATCAGCGTGGTTTTCTTTTTTATTTTGAAAAAAAAAATAGTTTTTTTACAGAATGGTCCAACTGAGAGCATGGATCTGCGGTATTACGACCAAATGTATAACCTTCTGGGTGTGGGAAGGGGTGTTTTTGTGATGATGCTTAAAAAGTTAAGTTAGTCACAAGGCTTGCTTTCATATTTGCGAGAGCTCGAACGCAGGTTCGCGGGAATGATCGCGATTGACTTGTTGTGATCAGGTTTGTATTATCGCGAAGGGCTCTACCGTTGGTACGTTAGCGTGTTCAATCGCGTAGGCGTTTGCATGTCCCTTATGCTATCGTGATTTGAGATTTGGGATTAAACTAGTATTGATTGATGATAATTGATGCATTCAGTTTATTTAAAACAGACACATGCAATATTACTTGAAGATGTTTGCAATTTCCTCAATCTATTCAGTCTATGGGCGGCAAATGAATTTGGAAGCATGTATGTTTTGCAATAACAAATAAAAAAATGATTTCCAAACAATCTGCCCTGAAATAGGTCGTTTATAACAAGCACCAATCGACAATGGTTCAGTTTCATTTGGAACCTGCCAATTTCCAAGCTCTACTCGTTCAGAGCAAAGCGTTATGTCTAACACCTCCTCTGTCCCAGCCATCGTAAAAGTTGGTCGGTTTCCTACAATCAGAATATGAAATTTGAAACTACTTATGTATTCCATCAGGTCAGAGCCTCTCACATTGATGTCTGAGCTGCCCCGTATGATGCGATGAGCATTTTCATCCCTGTCGGTAATGAGCGGAAGCCTATTCCTGCACTATACAACGCTTTTGAAATCATCAGAAGGTGTTATGCTGCAGCTATGCCAGGCAATACATATACTTTTTGTCTACGTTACCGCCAGTCGGAGTAACTGTGACAGAACAGATATCGCGAGTTGTGAGCTCCGATATGAGACACGCGTCAATAGCCTTGTTTGCAAGAATGCATGCACGAGGCATTTCACGTGGATTAGTCATGCCTGTCTTGTTGTAAGCAATGAAGGCAGTGTTAAGTGACATTCCAATATAGAAATTTTCTTTATGGAAGTACGGTTCGTGAACTAATGCTACCTCACCTACTTACATACTTGATAATTTCAATCATTTCCGTACAGCCGAAAAGTCAGCAAATTTTTGAAACTAATTTCTCCGGTAGGTGAAATTTATTTACTGTTTCTCAGCGATATGTTTTGCCAACCAAACCACACTTTGGCAAGAATCTTGGTAAAGGCTTCATTTGCTGAGTGCGCGGGTGTGTAGATTTTGATAAAAAAAGCGAAAAATGTTAAGCACGGTAGAATGAATTAAGCGTGATAACAGAAGACAAACGATGCAACAGACGCTTCGATAGCCGCCACGGGGTTAGATGTTAGAAGAGTTTTGGGATTCGCTCCGTTTATAAAATCAAATTTTTGCATGCACAGTAATAATACGCTTGCACAAGCGATAAACATGTTAACATACAAACGCTCAAGCCCTTCGCGATTATGCACGCATACCTGCGCCCGCGATCGCACAAACAGGATAACGCCTCGATGACTAGGTGAACGTTTTAGCACTGAATTTACAGACGCGGCCTCAAGGGTGAACCCTAAAAAACGCTCGTGTTCGCGAGATAACGAATCGGTTATGTCCGGCAGTTCCTTCTCCCGGCCCTAGCAGCCTAGATCCATGGCTTCATTTGGACCAATAAAAAGATGACGCTCATATATACTAGACAACACGTTTGATGGTGACCTGACCCGGAACTCTAGTAATATGGAAGAACTTACTATCTTCTAGTATCACATTCACGATCCACGCGAGATCATCCAAGAACACACGCGAATATGCTAATGGACACGGTTATAAAATCAAATTCATACACGCGAAGTTATATACACGTTAGCACACGCGACATGCAAACGCCCACGCAATCGAACACGTTAACGTACAAACGCTCGAGTCCTTCGCGTTGATACACATGATCGTGAAGTCCCTACGCCCGCACATATCTGAACCGTACAATGAATATCACATTCAGAATCACGGCCTTTAGATAGATTGGCTTTAAGCAGTATTTTAGTGGGTGACATTTCCCGTCTCGTCTGCAATTGTAGTGAGTGATTCTGACGGGGAACCCAATCGAGACCCTAGCTCAACAGCTCCAGTAGGACAACTCTCGGAAAAATATAAACGACTCGAACCCAAAGATTAAAAAAAAAATTAAAAAAATGATTCCAAGCCGAATCCGAGAATTTTAAAATTGAAAATCCCGACCTGAATCCAAAAATTTAATATTTTGTGCCTCACTCAAGTGGAATTTTTTGAGACAGACCTCGACCCGAGACTATATACCATCTAAAGCTTTCTAGCTTCTGAAATCGACTCCGTAAGCGCTAGTACTACAGGTTATTTCTATTCTATTTTCTTTCTATGTCAGAAACATTAGAAATTAATATTCCTAATAATGGATTTTTTTCTTCCAATAACCTATGGATCAAGCGGAAAACTGGTCCGCCTATCAAGTGAGTATCACTGTTTCCAATGGGATAGCATATCGGCTAGTGTTAAAATTGAGAATCGAGAGCCGGCCAGGCTAATGTAGATCGCAGCACAAAAAGGGCAACAATGTTAGTCCGGCTCTTGTCATTATTGGAGCTCATATTGTTGAGGCGAGCGTCAACTGCCACAGGAGGGAAATTTTTAGTAGGGATAAGGATATGATTGAAAACTGTGATGGAATTTGAGCCCGATTTGAGATTTTAGGTGTCTCTAGGCATCATGCCACCAGAAAATTCAATAGGTGTGAGGTGTCCAATGCGTAATGACGAATAGCGAGTAAATGTCGAGATATGTGCCTAATTCAACTATTGTTCTTAGAGAAGACAAACAAGCAAAAGAAAAACCACGAAATAGTCTTGAAAAAAAATTTAAAAAAAATATAAAAAATGCTACAACTAAAAAACTATTGACTGTATTCGCGACAAAATATGAAATAATTTTGAGCGGCCCAAAATATACATTAACTATAAGTGAAAAACTTACATTGTTTGACGGACAGACAAGAAATTTCTCGCGCATCGTTCATTATCATTCTAACTACTAGAAAGAGAAGCAGACAAATTTATTACGAATGGAATGCTAAGAAATAATTTACTTATTCAATACACAAAATTAGAAAGTCTAAAAGATGCATGAAATGAAGAAGAGAGTCCTCTTTTTGTCACTTTTTACGACAGTGGATCAATTCTTGACTTCTGCCGCCGAATGCCACACGGCCTCTAGGTTGGGATTGTCTCGAGAAAGATAATAGTTTACCAGCGCCGAACTGACGCAAGGTCGCTAGCTTCAAAAACGAAAACACTATTTGTTCATCTGAGTTAAGTCAATCCAAGTTTCGATTTTCATTAATTCGCATCAGCTTTATCAGAAGTACTTTCCGCGCGGGACATCACTCAGAGCTAGGCGTTTGCTCGAAGTCCACAGAACAGTTGCAAGGCTAGTGTTATGATCGTACTGGCCAATAAGAATCCTTTCTGGTTGGGGACCATCAGACCACGGTCCATAAAAGGAAGTCAAAAAGTTCTGCACTGGACAATAATTTCGGACCAGCTTCGATGGTGACTGAAAGACGATTGTCCGTATAACGACAAATATTATCTCATATGAACAAAGTTTCATAAGAGTTAGGCTTTCAAAAAGTATTGCATAATAACACAGTTTGCATATTTTAAAATGGGAAACAGTTCTCGTGAAACTCGAAATACGAATTGGATTGATTGAATATTTTGGAAAAATATTCTTCCAAATGTCGACAGCATGATTCGCGTGGAGTGCCTATAGTTCACCGCACTCCATCGTTGATTACTTTTGTCTGTTTCACGCATTAAACTCAGACAACGTTAATAACATATGATATTTCGGTTGTCTAATTAATGCATTTTCAAGCCGTTTGGCATCCAAATGTCACCCGAATAATGCCCGATTGATTTAAAATTTGACGTAACGTGATGTTTCGAACTATTAAATTTTTTGAACATGATTGGATGTGGATACCATGCTGGAAAAAAACGAGAATCGCCTATCATAGTACTTTCGCAGGTCAAAAACAGTTTGAAACTTACATCCATTAAACACGATCAAAACTCGCATTTTTCACTTATTCATAAAGTTGAGTCCGATCGATTTCGTTTTCTGAGAATTCGTGCCACAAATCACAAACCTTTACACAAGTTTTGTTGTTCAAAACACTTTTTGAAACTTGGAACTAAGGAGATCGTTGCTCAATCTTCAACACATAGCTTTTGATTAGACTCACAATTACTTTCGAACGAATTACGTTTACTCGCTTCCCTCCAACTGAAATCACTGGAAGAGCAGATCAAGCGTGCCAATCGTTTCCAACATTCCCGCACAGAATCCATTCGCGCAGCATCTCGATCCAACAGTAGCTAATTCTTGTTCTTTACTTTTCATTCAATCATAAAACCTAGCTTATGAATTCTGCAAGTAACACCTTCAACACACCATGCACGTGCAACCAAGAAACCAGCCTAAAATATTAACACAAATTCCACAAAGCTTCAAAACGTTCGTGAAACGCCGAAAGCTAGACCGCACGCCGAGCACGCAAAGATATTACTAAACGTTGCGCGCGGCAAAAGCTATCCATCCATCCTATCACCGTGGGATAGGGATGCCCGCTGGACCAGCCGCCCCGTACGCATTCCTGTGCTGCACAATATTTACCAGCTGTTCGCTGTTCTCCGTCGGCTTCTCCCATTCGTGCGGCGGTCGGTGAGAACTTCGGGTTCCGTTCGCTTCTCGCGTTGATGAGAGAGATAGAGAGAGGCGAGAGATTTGACAATTCGAGAGAAAGTGAGAATTTACCGAAGACGAAGAGTGTTACAATTTTCCACCACCCACCGTCACCGACCTTCGGATGGATGCGGTGTGGTGGGATTCCGCTCACAACCCATTCCCGGGCTGGCGTGGCGGCCACCGCGCGGAGGAGCCCTTCGGGGGTAGCCTTTATGTGGTTTTTTCTTGAGATTCCAGTTATTTTATTGGATGATGTTATTTATTTGGAGCATGTGCGCGGGGGATGTCTTAAGAAAATTATGTACAACCGAGCTCGGTGAGTGCTGGGATGCAGGTGGCGGCTCCGGTTTTCGGCGTGATCTCTCTCTCTGTCTCCATTTTGCTCTCGCTGTTCACTTTGTCCCTATAGTACGTGGATGATTAAAATTCAACCAAGGAAGGTTCCCACGCTTTGAGAGGTAATGAAGCAGTTAAAATCGTAGTTCAGAACGCGTGGCGAAGCGTGCAGAAATTTCCTGGATTGCATTCGAAATAATGGCATATTGCGTACACACTTGTTTTATTGGTATAATGAAGGCTACCGGATTCCTCATTCTTCTCGACATTCTGCTATTCTTTGAAGATTAAAATTCAATATGTTCTCTAATTATTTTCCTTGTTTGAATTTTAATCTTCATCAATTGGATACTTTTAGTGCATTTCAATTTTTTCATGCCTAGCTATAATTTTTCATGCACCATTTAAAGCGAAAATTATAGTTGAAATATGTTGTAATTGTAGTATTTTTGAGCTTTGAATTCTCAAGAGTTTGCAGTTGGGCTTTCTCTAGTCTAGTCTAGTCTACATATACACAGCCAATACATGTAGGCATCCTGGAAAATTGTAGACGATCGCCTACAATTTTTCTTGTCAATATTAATGTTTTTGGCACATATGGTATGTGACACAATCATTAAAGCGGCCAGGCCAACTGTGCAGCGTACAAAATGAAGATGATTGAAAATTACACGGCAATCAAATTATTCATTTAATGAAGAATTTAATCAACGAATGATTTTGAACCTTGAATAAGGAAGAAACGTGGACAACCGTATCGACCGTTTCAGTTTGATAGGGGTTCTATAAATCGTTGGAAAAGACTTGGCTAAAAGGGTTAATGTCACCCAAGAGGCGAATGACCTTTTGGTTAAACCTCTATAATCGAAATAAAAAAAAATGTCACCTCTTTTGGTCCTAAGTTCCTGGGATGGGACAGAGGTATTAAGTCCTGTCCTGGCTAATAAGAGTTAGCAGTTGTGTTTTCTCTACTAAACACATAAATTTGCGTTCCGATTTCGTCTCATCAGTACCCGGTAATAAGGTATATAACATGTTACGTATTTCATCACTAGCCGAAATCTATATTTCGATTTCACTGTTATTCATCAACAAGTAGAACTGATTTTCTTGCGAGACGCCTCTTGTGACCAAGCGAGCTTTAGTGTGAACACAAGTAGTGTTTCTTAATTGGACTTCTTGTCTATTTGGCCCTAAGTCAGTGCCGGGTATTGATGAGACTATGTCAAAAAGCGAATTCCTCGACTTGCTAAAGCATGCATCATGCACAAAATCATTTAGTCCACTTTTCCCCTAAGCGATAATATTCATTAACAGTTATCTGCTTTTCGCTAAATTAGTTATGGAATTTGCGTTATGACTTCGTCTGATCAGAATCCGACACTAGCTTAGTGACAGGACTAAGCCAGCACCGGATTGACGTTAGCTCCATAAACGGAAACATAATTTGTGTTCCTGAGCAATCCTCTAGTTAAACATTATGTCCCGCAAGAAAAAGAGTTCTGTTAAGCTAATGAGAATTTGCGAAATCGAAACTTGGTTGACCTAAACCAGCCCATCATGCAAGGTGCACTATACTATATTTCTCCTCAAAAAAATCAAAATTTAGGTGAAAACCAGTTATTCTCCATTAAAGGGGGAGCGGGGGGTGGAGGGTTAATCACTACTTTTGCGCGTTAAGGGCACGAAACCTATAACTAAATTTGTTATGGAATTTGTGTTCGTTTGTAAATGTTCATGTGAACTACTGCACGAAATTCAGAATATTATTCATGGACCCATTTACGCATCAGAAACCGGTTCAAGATTCCTAGTACACCCAGGTTTTTGTACGTGGGGGATACGTAGCGCGTAAAAAATCCGCGTGAAGAAAACCGCGTTAATTCGAAAATCAGCATTAAAAAACTCAGCAAAAGACTTAAATTATTTTTGGAAGTTTTTTTACACGTTTTTCGCAATTAACATGGTTTTTGCAAAAAATATTCTAAGTCCTTTTGAATGCAAAAGACTTAGTAGATTTTCGGAAATATGGAATGGGGGGGGACTCCTTATGACCCGTACTTCAACAAGATCGGTATTTTCGGAATAGTCTTGACGAGTAGGTGCCAGAAATCGATTTTTAACGCCATATTAAAATCCAAGATGGCGACTTCCGATTTAGCGAAATTCGTCATAACGCAATAAACATGTGTATTTTCGGAATAGTCTTGACGAGTAGGTGCCAGAAATTTATGTGTAACGCCATTTTGAACTTCAAGATGGCGACTTCCGGCTTAGAGAAATTCTCTATAACTTAATCAATATGGGTATTGTCGGAATGACATTGACAATAGGTGCCGGAAATCGATTTTTGACGCCATTTTAAAATCCAAGATGGCAACTTCCAGCTTGAAAAAATTCTCTACAGTTATCCATATTGATTGAGTTATAGCAAATTTCGATAAACCGGAAGTCGCCATCTTGGATTTCAAAATGGCGTCAAAAATCGATTTCCGGCACCTATTGTTGAGGTGCGGGCCATAAGGAGTCTTCCAGGCCCGAGTACTCCATCTTTCCGAAAATCTACTAAGTCTTTTGCATTCAAAAGGACTTACAATATTTTTGGAAAAATCGCGTAATAGACCTTTCTCGTCAAAAAAATTTATATGATAGGATGCTTCCTTTTTTATCCCCAATTCGTTACTGCCGATTGCCGCGATGATTTGCTACCTCTAACTATTGAAAAAATCAAAAATAGTGCAAGCTGCTCATTTAACCCCATATTCTGAATACCTATCTTGCCTTGTTTCCCCGTATTTTTACACCATTTGGATGAATTTGCTGTGGGGAATACTAAAAGGATGCCAGATCTGCATATATATTAGTAAATATGCAGATTTTGCATTTTCACTGCAGATGTTTTGCAGATTGCAAATATTTAGCAGAACAAAGCCTATTCCAGCCAATTTATACACCAGCCTTCAACATTTTTGATCATTTAAATTATATACATACTACATTTCTATGTCAAATTTATTGAAGATTTTTGTAGCAATCTGCAGACTTTTATATTTTCACTGAAGGCTATTGTTTAAATAGACCTGGCATCACTGATGCTGAAATGATTCATTCATATACCTGTCAAAAACATAGAGCATTGCATGAAAATGTATAACCTCACTTTTCTGACAGTTCAGTATGCTTGTTTACCTAAGACTTGTTTACATGGACTTTTAAAATTTACATTACTTGAATACTTTCGATGCTCTTTGAAAGACTATCAACTCAAGAGGGATGAGGATTGGAACAATGGGAACCTGGTGCCACATTATGCAACCAATTCGAATCGACCTTTTCGCACAAGCTTGAATACAATAAACCTTTCGTTTCGAGATGCGTAATGTCACCCCTGGTTCATACATTGACCAATCGGCGCTGGATGCAAAACCCGGTGGAATATGCTGAATCGTAAGATCAAGCATTGGGCTATAAAACGATTGCTTTCTGGATGATGGATAAGGATTTGTACACATTTGTTTGTTTGCTCGTGGGTTAAGTCCTAACAAGATGATCCGATTGATTACTCATTTTTAGGTGGTGAAGTTTACCTGAACTTTATAGGTAACGAATTCGGTCGATGATAAGTTGTTGAAATGATCGTTCAATGCCCATACCGAAAAACGTTTCCATTGGTCAGAATGCCTACCAGCGTGTGATAGCTGCAAACATGAGGACAACATCGCTTTCGAATGGAACAATTATTTATTATTCGTGTACAAGTTCCATTACAGCAAAAGTTTCGTCGATTGACGATTATCGCATTGTCGTTGATTTAGCCGGCAAATGCAAAACAGTGCTCGGCACTGACGATAAGGAGTAAGAAGGATTTGATAGGAGTGATAAGAATGCAGAGCATTATACATTCCGGAAGAATATCAGGGAGGAGATATTATATGTAAATTTATATTATATCCCGAGTTGCCATCATTTTTGCACCACAATAAAGCTTTCTGCAACTGCTGTCTTGTTCAAATTGGCAGGAAATAACTAGGCAGCGAAAGATAAATTGCATAGTCAATTTATTTACTTTTTCGGAAGGATAAGTAATTAGTATGTTGTGAATATATATGTGTCGCCGGTGCCGTGTGTTATGGTGGTACCGGACGGAACCGTTGGTCAGCAGACCGTCCTCGTCGTACTGGTCATAGATGCGACGTTTTTTCTCTTCTGATAGCACTCGACATGTTTCGGAGATCTGTCTTAACGCTCTCTACTTAGTGCAGGATACGCGAAACCGCTGCTAGATTTCGAAAGAAAATTCCTAGCTGCTGCTACTCTATCAGTCTCTCTCTCTCTCTCTCTCTCTCTCTCTCTCTCTCTCTCTCTCTCTCTCTCTCTCTCTCGACTGAGGACTACAATTTCGGTTGACTAAATTATGCTTTGAAAATTGTACTTCCTGGAATTTCAGCTAACGAGATCAATTCATTGTGAGGAATTTCGCTGCGTTCCAATATTGCTTGCCTCTGTAGGTGATGATGTGTGTGGATTCACTTCGGCAGCCAGGTCTTATGTTTTGGGTAATTTTGCTATCTTATTCTGCTGAATAAATCATCTGGCTAAAGCCTCTACGTTATACTATGGTAACTTTGAAAACGCCCTGCTATTTAATCTTGTAGCTATTGGCAAGTCAGTCCTGGCACTGTTCTCGACTAATCCTGGCACTATACCGCTGACGTCGCACTTATTACGGTGATCAAACTTGGCGAGAGCGGCAGTCGTTTCGTCGGAATTGTTCACTCGACAAGCAGGAAGTGCAAGGACTCTGCTACTTATTCCTGAGCCCCTCGTTGAAACCTTCGTCCTGTCGGAGTGTTAGCTTCGTCCGATACCGGAGCGTATTGCTGAACCGAAGCAGTCTGCTACTGGCGCTGCTTCCTTCGAATCGGAATCGCTGAATATTCCCGTTAGCCGAATGTCCAACGTGGCCGAAGGCAAACCGATTGCAGCAACACCACCAACCGTAGCTGAAATTTTGGCCTTTAATCCAAGTCCCTGCCACTGACATAGCGACAAACGAGTGCGGCGCAGGTTGGACCATCGGTTGACTCGGTGCCGGACAGGGTGAAACAGCTGCAACAGTAGCGGACCTAGTATGGGGTGTAAAGGTCATCAATTGCCATAGATCATCAAAATGCTCTGCGACTAACATTGTGAACAAAACAAACCAAACGAAATTGATCGCAACAACGATAAAATAATCTAAATTTTACCCAAACATTTGAAAATGAGAAAAAGGCAAAAGAAGTTTTGGTCGAATTCATTATAATTCTATTTAAAAATTGAATACTGTTTTATTTAGTTTGATTGCGCATATTGTTTACATCAGACAAACCCCTTAATTCATTGAGTACGTATTACACTGCCTTTATAACCCTTTTGATATCAGTTACAATAATCCTTTATAATCATTTTATAATAAGTGTATTGCTAGTTAGGACTTTTATATCAGCCGGGCCCTTTTATAATTTGTTATAAAATCATTATCAAAATTCTTCATAATCCATTGTTGCGTTATGTTTATGTACATGGCCAGATAGATAGTTTTTAACTGGGACGGAACGTGTGGATACGAAAAAACCTAATGTCAATTGTAGCCAGAGGGAGCTGTCAAATGCAGCCAAAGGGAACCGTCAAATGCAGTCAGGGGGAACTGTCAAATGTAGCCAGTCCATTTAAAATATGTGTGGAAGAAAGAGTGGCTATGCAAGACAAGAGATAAAATGAACAGAAAAAAGAAAAAGAAAACATCTATCCACAGGTTCTGTCCCAGGATTTTAATAGAGAACATCAAAATTCGATTTGTTTGCATTTGGCAGTAGGCCTTTTTCAAATGTTTGGCTAGAAATTCCTTGCTTCTTCAATGAATCATGTACAAGAAAAGTAAAAATGTTAAATTTAACGGAACAATGTATGATGTCGACATCAATTAAAAAATCAGCTGAGCGACCTTGTTGGGAAAGTGTTAACATTTGGCAGCGAACCAAACCAAGTTTCTCATACTATGATCGAATCAACAAAAATTCCAAGATCATGTAAACAATCTCTTTGAACTGTCAAAAAAGTGAGGTTAAACATTATCATGCAACGTTCTCCACCGAGAGGTTCACTTTAGTTTGTTTACATAACCAATGAACTTTGTACCGCGACTCACCACTTCATTTGCCGCGTTGCCAGGAAGCCAAGCAAAAATACACAAAACAGTGCTGCCTAAACACATATTTTGAGTCCCACCATTCTTGCAAAGGTGAAAAAATACTCAACATTCTTGCATTTTTTAAATTTAAAAAAATCATTAAAAAATCACGATAGCTCTAAAATGTCTCATTTCAGCGGAAATATTCTTAAAAATGTGTAGTCTTTTGAATAAAAATAAGAAAAAAGGGGGTTAGGTCGGACGAGAAAGGTCTATTGGAAAATCTGCGTGAAAAAAATCGCCTTAATTCGAAAATCCGCATAGAACTGATCTAGATCAGTTTCAAGTTATCTAGATAATAGCACAAATTACCATAAATTTTACCCGAGAAAATATACTAAAAACTACAAACAAACAAAAGACATACCCAAAGCACTATAGGTTCTGTTTCTCAGTATCATATGCGTTGGCCACAGAGCAGTGAAAGAGTCTTCCTTTCATAAATGAAGCTGCGAGAAGCTAACTGCTTACACCCTCTGCCAACACAAAGGACATGGTAGCTACTAGAGAGTGATATAGTCCGAACGGTGTTAGTTCCGAGGCGGGAATCGATAAAGTACAGTACGAGGTTGTCGACGAATTCATCTGTCGTAGAATACTGGTTATCATGGAAGCCAAAAGGGAAAAAAGACGTGTTGCAACTGCGAATAGGACTTACTATCATTTTCGCATCTAACTGAAATCCCGAAGCCTACAGACGGGCACAAAATTTGCTCTTTACATATCACTGATACTCCCTGTTGCCCTGTTCGGCAGCAAGTGAGTCGTTCAATTGGTCAGATTTCTGCCACTGGCAATCCAGGGGTGGCATTACGCATCTCGAAACGAAAGGTTTATTGTATGCAAGCTTCTATGAAAAAGTCGATTCGAAATGGTTCCATAATGTCGCCCCAGTACCGAAAGCGTAGAAGGTTGAGCAGAAGTTGGAGTGCTGCGTACAGATGCTTCTCGTGGTAGTAGCGAACGGGGTATGACGGAGAAGTAATGCGTACCTGGAAGAAGAATCTGATGTTTGCTGTCGTACCGTCGATCGGCTTTTCCCATTCGGCCGTCAATTTGAATCAGCTGATCTGAACCCTATGGAAGGATGACACCAACGGATGCGAGGTTTTGGGGATACTGGTTGCGCTTATTGGAGAGTATTGTACTGGTTTCTGTAGCTTTGCTGTTGGATTAGTTGGATGATCATTGCATCTGCTTCCTGCCGCTAGTTGACCGCCCATTGGGCTGAGGTCGCTCGTGCTAAAGAAGTTTTCCGACAGGTTTGAAAAAAAACCTGTATGCTGGAAGTCTGAGACGCAACTACTGCTGGCGGTGCTTTTTGTCCTCCTACGAGGACTTCGGAGTACTGAATGACGTTGGATTGTTGAAGTGGCTAATCGCTTTTTTCTTTCTTGAGATCCTTGCCACCAAAGATCACATTGTACAATAGTGACAAAAAATTACTTCCATTTGGCAAGCCCCGAGTGGATTTCTAGTCTCACCACGAGTGTAAATTATCAAAAAAATTCCATACAAACTTTAAACACGTTGGTCCGGTTCGGTTGACTTGTCGGAATTGACTCAAATTTGGAGCAGAGACTCCTGTTGGCACTGGGAATCGACTCAAGTTCTCAAAAAAGCGATTGTTTCCTGAACAGCCTATTGTACAAGCCCAAGTAACAATTAAAGTTTTATAGCACGCTACAAGTGTAATCTAAGTTTTATGAGTGGCTATAAAACTACCATAAAACCTCAATTGTTACTAGGGAGGGCTTCTGTGGAACTTCCTCTGGGAATGTTGTCTACTGGGTTCTACTGTCCTGCCACGTGATTCGAACAGCAGTTTTGTGTAGCGGTTTGAATCTTGGAGACTATTTGACATGGGTTGTTGAAGAACACTCTCGTTGCTGGGTACACATTGCACAGTAGCTCGACTTAGAACAAAAGGTAGTGGGGACTTCGCGATCGCATGTATCATCGCGAAGGACTCGAGCGTTTTTACGTTGACGTGTTCGGTTGCGTGGGCGTTCGTATGTCGCGTGTGCTAGCGTGTATGTAACTTTGCGTGTATAAAATCGGTTTTATAACAGTGTGGCCCGCATATTCGCATGTTTTCTTGAATGTTCGCGCGGGAACCGTAACTTAATTTTTGGTGTATGGTTCACATACTAGAAGGGAGTAAGTTTTCCCATATCACTACAGTTCCCGGTCGTGTCGCCGTGTTGTATAGTGAATATGAGTGTCATTTTTCTAGTTCAACTGTTCAGACTCGCGCAAGGGGAGAGTTTTGGGGTTACTAGCCATCAAATTACCTTTGAAATTTTTGGAACTTCCTGATTAGGAATGAAAATGTTATACTGCGTGCTATTTTACCACACAACGTCATTTGAGTTCTTTTATTCTAGAAACAAGTCTGTGAAGAATCCTTACGAGGGTGACTGTAAAAGAATGTAAGTCATGTTGGTCATCATCGCCGGATTGGTTCTCGTCTCAACAAGCTTCTCTATTAACAACAGTTGTGAGTAGATCAGTTACATAGCAAAGGCGGGTAAGCGAGATAGCAACAGCAACTATAAAGGAAAAATAATAAACGAACAGCACGAACTCGGAGAAAATTGGTATATCATTGTCTAGAGAAAGTTCACCGTTGGTGATCTCTGCGCCAGAGTGGCTGAGAACTAAATGGCTCATGAAAACGGGCATCGGGAGAAATTCCGCCGCCAAGTAACTCTCAGTACCAGCTGGTAGATAATTATGAATGAGATGTAGGTCATTATGTTCGGCATATCTGGATATCGACAGGAGACGACATTTGCAGCTGACACGATCAGATCGACGAAAGTTTGACAGCAGGCAGGAAACAACATCAGTTGAGAAACAATAACACGAAATAAAAAGAACATTGGCACAATCCCTCCCGAAATGATACCTAACGGTGGCCCCGGTAGGATGAGGATTGGGAGGAACAAGGAACTAGTTTAGGTTTAGTCGGTAGGCTTACTACAAACCACCACAGGAAGAATCCGACACTACCATGAGCCATCAGGCGGTGGTGTCTGATAGATTCCTTCTCAATTTGTTGAGCCAAGTCGACACGAGACTCAGACATCTGGGATGCGGAAAAAATCTTCAATGTTTGAAGGTATAAGGAACCCAAAACAAATCAAAACCCCTTCCTTGAGAATTTTCTGCGCACGGGCCTGGTTCAACTGAAGGCATGGACCTAGGCCACTAAGATCAATGATAGAGATTTCTGGACGCAACCAAAGCATTATTTTTTTCGTGAGTTGTCCTACTGGAGCTGTAGAGCTAGGTTCTCGGAAGGGCTCCCCGTCAGAATCACATACTACAATTTGCAGACGAGACAGGCAATGTCGCCCAATAAAACACTGCATTAGGCCAATTGTCGCGGGCCGTGATTCTGAATGTGATATTCATTGTACAGGTATGTGCGGGCGTAGGGACTCGCGATCGCGTGTATCATCGCGAAGGGCTCAAGCATTTGTACGTTAACGTGTTCGATCGCGTGTACGTTTGTATGTCGCGTGTGCTAACTAGGGTTGTGGTACCGGTAATACCGGTACCGAAAATCCCGGGAATACCGACCCATTATTGGTACCGTAATACCGGTACTGAGCAAAAGCAACTACCGGTATTTTCGGTACCATACAAAATTTACAAAGTATTCACATAAAAGACGTGAAAAATTGTTTTGACTTTTTTATTAGCGACATTCTGATTGGTTCGAATTATTCACTGGGTGGCGCGTAGTAAGACTGTGGCCTAAGTCATGTCTGTATTTGGTTTGCGCTTAAATCTTTATCTATAAAAGAACGAACAGCGATTTAATAGCTTATAATTTGAGAGTTGGTGTACTACTTCGAATGGTGCGATTCGTAATTTTTGGTGATCGGAAAAGTCACTAAAACTCCACAGTTAACAGGAAATTAGAAGCCTTATTTTGCATACAAATCAGCTCCAATTTACAGCAAAGCGATAATGCAGAGAAGAAATGCGACCAACGTACTCGGATTTACATTCTCATTTCGATATACTATTGATAATAGAATAATGTAATGTATAAAACCATTTATCATCTGTTGAAGATGACGAAAGTTGCACCGCAACTCAAAGTGGCCTAGATCTCGAAATAAATTAAGGTACCGCATTCGAAAAATACCTTCTGCTGCAATGAAACATCAGTTTGAGCATTCAATTTCACTTTGAAGCGTTTCTCGAACGTTTTGAAAAAAATATTCGAGTACCGGTACTTTACCGGTACTACCGGTACTGGGAGCTTCAGTACCGTAGTACCGGTTCTCGCCAAAATTGGTCGGTACTGCGAACCCTAGTGCTAACGTGTATGTAACTTCGCGTGTTTAAATTCTATTTTATAACCGTGTGCCTTTCGCATATTCGCGTGTGTTCTAGAATGATCGCGCGCGGACCGTGAATCTGATGCTTATTTTTTCGTGTACGGTTCAGAAGCTAGAAGAAAGTGTGTTCTTCCATATCACGAGAGTTCCCAGTCATGTCGCAGTAGAACGAGTGGTCTAGTGGATATGAGCTTTATTTTTTGACTGGTTCAACTGGATGTATGGACCTAAGTTGCTAGAATGAAGAGTAAAGATTTCCGAACGTGACCGATTCATGATCTCGCGTATTTGCAGGTTCGCGTTTGAGACCGCGTTTGTAATTTCGTAGGTACTAAAAAGTTCACATAATTACCGGAGTGTTATCAAGTATGCGCGATCGCGGGCATAGGTGTGCGTGGATGATCGCGAAGGCCTTAAGCGTTCGTATGTCGACGTGTTTGTTGCGTAGCTCGCGTGTATGTGACTTCGCTTGTATAAATTCGATTTTGAAACCCAGCGGCCATTCACATATTCGGGGACCGTCATTCATTTAGTTTTCGGTGTACGGATCACATTCTGACAGGGAGTGAGTTACCCCATATCACTAGAGTTCCCGGTCATGTAGCCATGGAACGTTTTTTTTTAAATTAATATGGACCTAGACTGTTGGTACCGAGGATAGAGACTTCCGCATGATCCCGACTCAAAATGACGCGAGCGCGGGAGTTTGTAGGTTGACGCTTGAGATCGCGTTGGTAAGTTTATGATCACCTTATCACCGGGGTGTAATCATGTTTGCGAGTTCGTGGGCGTAGGTTGCTTGGAAAATTTCGTTTTGTCCATTTTGTTTTCTTGGAATTTTTTGATCTCTTTATCTGTAGCAGTATTTTGCCCAATTTTTCGTCTTTTTTCTTACCTTATTTTATTTTTGATTTTTGGTATTTTAAGACTTTGTTAACCTTTTAGCAATTTCATTTCTTTTTAACCGTCTCACCATTCTTTGTTTTTAATGTTCTTTGACCTTGTTTGTGCATTTGTGGCGTCATGTCATTTTACTTTTTTGTGATTGGACTTTTTGTCTACTTCGTTTGCTCCTGGGAATTTATGCTAATTTCACCTTTTCGTGTTTTACCATTTTGGTACTTATCGACCATTTTGGTCTTTTTTCCTGTTTTAATCTTTTTCTTTTGTTTTTTCGTCATCATAATTTTTTTAATCAATTGTTTTTATTTTTATGTGACTTGTCACATTAGTCATTTTGTAATTCTTCAATTTTCTTTGTGTAATGCTTTTGTTCGATTTCAAAGAAAAGCTGCCAGCCCTGCAACGAAAATTAATCCATCTAAAAAAACAAAACGCACACACAATAGTGGTTTGTCTAGATGAAAAGCTTCTATTTTTCCTCCATTTAGTGTGGTCTCTTTGCAAACCTGGCACGGTATGAGTACATATAGCGGCTCAGGTGCAGATGATGACATCGACGACGACAATCGTTGGAGGTGCTTTTCAGCCGAACTCAACATAAAGAGGCACCCTCACAAAGGCAAACATATATATTCACCTTTTTAATTATTTGCACTGTCGTCGTCCCTTTGACATTGCATTCGGGTGGTAATTTTAGCTCAGCCAACCACATCTGTTTGCGAGGAGGAGGAGGAGGAGCAGGAGGAGGCTGCCAGTGAAAAGGCGTGTAGGGTTTTGTTTTTTCTACTTTTTTCACATTCTCTGTCGGGGGATAAAAAAAGAAGCTGGTCTTTCTTCGCTGGTGCCAGCCGGAATCCGGAACAAAAGATAAATACTCGAAAGTATGAAAAATGAAAGGATTGCACGGAATGGGATCAAACCAATTTTTCAGAGCTTGGAGAAAAATATCTCGCACAACAAATTTTCTTCCCGGCTTGATTCGGATAAGCTGTTTTTTTTTTGGTTATGTTGTCACATTTATAGTATCCGCCAGCTGCATTCGAAACAATAGTTTAGTCGATTGAAATTGTAGTCCCAGACAAAACCATCCCGATTATTTGTTTCGAACTCATTTCTTCCGGCAGGTGCTGTGTGCAGTAATACCATCTCTAGTTCCCCAAAACTCTGAAACTTCCGGGGGAAAACTGTATGTTATCGAATCACGAAACGCAGCCCGCTCAGTTTTCATCGATGGGTAAACTAAAGCAAAGTATAACTTTTCCAATTCTACAATGAAACGATTCGAAAATCACGGCAGTATGTATTTTGTTGTAGCCGGCAATTCATCACATTTCCGCCGTGCTTTCTTCGGGTGAGTCCAATTTGTCTTGTTTTAGGGTATGCTGTCAAAATTTCACTTTTAAATCATTCGAAAGTAATTCGGTTCTCGGACTTATCATATCAATCATTTTTATATTAATATTATAAATCACGGCCAGGAATTAAACCACCCTAGCACATTCGAAAACTTCAACGCCATCACATATAGGATAGGCAACCGAGCGAAGGATAAAAAAATAAGATATATTTTCCGGGCGCGCAACTTGTACAGCACAGATCAGTATCGGAAATCACGTGTTAAGAAAATTTCTCATATTGAACTGCCATTCCTCAACCTCCACCCCCTGGATCGGGAAGCAGGGGCCGATAAAGTGCAGCGATCGGACTTTTGCGGAAACCGGTAAACACTGGGTTCACCAACAGCCCGTTTAGATTGATGATAGGAATTTTTGATTGGCTTCCTTCCGCAATGATATATCACATGCTGAAAACTTTATCCTGTGTTCAATTTCATGGGAAGTTTCCCAATCCGGGATTCCAATTTATGATTCGTGCTAGCTTGCAGTTAGGCTGCTTGTCAAATGAAATGTTGCTGATGTTCGTTGGGAAGCGATGCATAATGTTGTTTTGACATTTTTCGGGTATTTGAAGAAAATGTGCAACAAGAAAACGTGCCACAAAGCGCTTGAATTCGTCATAGTTTCTAATACCTAAATTATAATTATATTCATATTCATCATATATGGGTTGTATCGTCGTGCAATTATCGTCCTTCATCTCTGAATTTCCTATCCTATCCCTTACAACCTCGCAGTACCGGTTGGGGCACGGGCAACATCATTGAAGATCGGAAAGAAACCCTGGTGCGATCTTCTCATCTGTTCTCCATGCTAGGAGTGGCTCGGAACAGCGTCTGTCCGGGGACGGGCGGCCTTAGAAGAAATGCGTTATCTCGTCAGCTACATCACGAGGCCAGGTATCGCAATTGTCAGACGAAATGCCGAATCTTCAATAAACAATCCTGCAAAACGTAAAAGAAGCTACATTCACTATTTAATCAGTTCTGGGGAGTGTGGCAAAGCCCCAGCGTTAATTTGTCCGTGTTGTTTAGATGCAGTCGTACAGTCCGCTTCCCTTCAGGAAGGAGAACAGTATCTCCTTCCGAACTCAGTCGTTCAACAGGATGTCTCGTGTTGATCTTCGCAGATCGTTCTGCTGTTGTAGGTCCACCAACTTGTGACAGTCGCGCAACAGACGGAACGGGCGCACTGGAGACGGTGTGTGGGTGGGTCACTCGGACGTGTCCGCGCAGTCCAGAGAATATCCTATGCTCCCTCTGACCATTTCAGTCGGTCCATGTGTAGGGTGAACCCTTGCTTTTTTGGGTGTGATCTCGAGATCTCCACCAGTTGTTAGTGAAGTCGTACCGCAAGCTGGTGTTGAACTCTCCGCCAATATCCACGGATGGGGTCTCGACTGGGAGCCGGGTACGGGCTCGACAGCCGTAGAGAGCTAGTCGTGAGGTGTTGGTGTTACCCCCCGATGCCGCTGTGGCCCGGGCCCAGCAGCTGGTGTCCAGTGGGTCTCGGTGGGTTTCGATGGTCTGGGGAAAGGGTTGTTTGGAGGTCTCGATGTCTCTCATGACCGAGAGTGAATTCGTGAAGATAACCGTTGTTGGGTCTCATGACCATTGCCACTGCAACGGCTGACGGGAGAGAGGCTGGCGAAAGGAGAGCCCATCCCCAAAGCCACTGATTCCGGCTACCACACCGTCATCCGCTTTGGAGCCATCGGTGAAGACTTGAGCGGATGCTGTGGGTATTCTCAGTAGACCGGATAAGGCTGTCGCCGGTGTTGGGTCTGGGATCGTGCCAGGCTCACGGGTTCACTCGGTGTAGACGAGTGATGGGTGTGATAGTGTTGCCGATGAACTCCAAATGTTGGCTGCTTAAGTTTAATTTTTGTGTTTCGAATTCATCTCGTCAGTAACTAGCTCGAACTGGTAGTATAGTCACACGACACATGTAAACGTCTAAAGCAACTGGCTTGTCCCGAGTGATGTTCCGGGAAACCTCTGATTTGCTGACGAGAAAACAAAAACGAATTCTTATCTTTTGATTGCTGTGGAATAAAATGCAATATAACCGTGGTGAGAAGGGACCATTCATCGCCTAAGGTTTTCTCCAGTGTCTGTCGGACTTCCCAGCAACACGGTAGGACTCCGGCCTCGACGCAGACAGCTTTACCGGACCGCTCTGTGGTATATGGGTCTGAAGTCTGATGTCAGAAAGTTCGCTTAGGTTCCGGCAGGTCAGTTCGATCCCGTAGAAAATTGTTTTGGTATAATAGGGATCGTCCAATAGTTAGTGAAGTAGCGTAGCGGGAGTAGCTGGTGCGAACCAGCCGCTTTCAGGTTACGCAATCCTTTTCCAGGCGCCGGAAGTGTGGTGCCGTAGTTAGTTTCCGGTTAAGGGTAATGTCGAAACCTACTAGTTTCTCTCGAAACGGGACCACGGTGTCGTTGAGTCAGATTGACCGAGCGTCGACTGGGTGGTATGTACCGCAGTAGTGTGTTATGGCACCCTTTGAGGAAGCGATGTTAATCTTGGTGGTGAAGACCCTGGAGAGATATCCTGGTGCGAGATATCGTTCTCCCAAGGGACTCCAGAATGATGTCGTCCGCATAAACGGAAACGAAAACACCGCCGGGCTGAGCGGCGAAGAGCGCTCGGCCTTTTTTGCTCCAACGAAACCAATCACTAGTTAGTCGTGCCCGTCGTCTGTTGCTCGGTGCGCCAAATTCCCTGTAGCCTACAGGCAATCTGGTTGGTTGCAGTCGAGACTGCGTTACACTTCTCCACCGATTGATACATCCGCTGAATAAGGGTATCAGGGGTTGTGTCCCAGCCACAGACGTCAAGCATTGCACATCTTTCGACGTCGAACCGAGGACATACGAACAGTATGTGTTCGGCAGTTTCATCTACACCTGGGCAGTCCGGGCAGACTGGGACCTCCGCGTGCCCGAACCTGTGGAGGTACTGACGGAAACAGCCATGGCCTGACAGGAATTGTGTCAGGTGGAAGTGAACTTCCCCATGGGGTCTTCCCACCCAGCTCGATATGCTAGGTATCAGCCGGTGGGTCCACCTACCTTTCGAGGAGTTATCCCACTCACGCTGCCATCTGGTGACCGAGGTCACCCTGATGCGTTCGCGGGCTCCTCCATTTCCAAGTAGCTCGAAGCACTCCTCATCTTCCCGGATGACCAGCCCGACTGACATCATGCTCGCTATCACGCAGGATGCATCGTGTGATACCGTACGATAAGCAGATATCACTCTGAGGCACATCACGCGGTAGGTGCTCTCCAGTTTCTGTAGGTAACTGGTTACCCTCAGTGCTCTTGACCATGACGGGCCGCCGTACTTTAGGATAAATACGGCAACACCTGCCAGTAACCTACGTCTACTGGCGCATACCTTTGAGCTGTTGGACATCATCCTCGATAGTGCCGCAACAGCAGTCGACGCTCTCTTGCATGTATAATCGACGTGGCTGCCGAAGGTCAGCTTGTCGTCTATAATGACTTCGAGAGACTTCAGACTCCGCTGTGAGCTGATCACGACTTCGCCCACATGGATAACTGCATGTTGTGCCGACTTGCGGTTGTTGACGATAACTTGACGGGACTCCGGCGGTAATCGGAACCCTTTTATAACCGGCATCGGTCTCGTATAGCAGTACGCGGTTCTGGAAGTAGCTTTCCAGGATCTGGTACAGACCCACCGGTAGGCTAAGCCGGTGTAACGAGAGCGCGATGGCATCCCAGCTTGCGCTGTTGAATGCGTTCTTCACGTCAAGTGTCACTAACGCACATTATCAAATGCCTCGCCTTTTTCGTTGGATCGCTATCTCGGCAGTCTTTATCACTGAGTTGATAGCGTTCACCGTGGACTTACCCTTCCGAAAGCCAAACTGGTTGCTTGACAGGCCGTACGTACCTTCTACGTACGGGGTTAGCCTATTGAGGATGATCCTCTCAAGCAATTTGCCAGTCGTGTCGATCAGACAGATTGGTATGTACGCCGATGGGTTGCCTGGCGGCTTCTCGGGCTTCGGCATCAACACCAATTTCTGCCTTTTCCATCTATCGGGGAAGCGGCACTCGTCAAGGCATCTCCGCATAGCTAGCCTGAACATGTTCGGGTTCGCTATGATCGCTGCCTTAACTCCGCTAGCGAATGACGGATCCCAATAGTAGCATGTCTGTAATAACATACGTACATGGAACTATTGAGATCCAGAGCTACAGGTCCAAAGCCCTGGTAAAGGAGGATGGTTGTGATGATCCGGGCCGAGATCACCACGTAAAGCAAGGTAGGGCATAACCCCAATTCCAAGGCGTGAAGCGACCCGTGCCGAGGGATGAGTGATCGAGGGGGTGAAAAAGATGCTCGATCGTTAACGGAGCCTGTGGGGTACCTGGGCAACCCCCACAGTAAGCGTCCCTTACCACGCTAATGCGGAGCTCTGGCGTGGCGGACATATATTTCTCGCGCTACTCGTGGGAATTTTCATGGAGCAAAATAAAAATAATAAAAATAAACAGACGGAGGTGCCAAACCCCTTCGCAAGAGGTGGTTTGGCGAGGTCTCCCCCCCGTGGGGAGAGTAGTGGAACGATGAGTGCTGTACTCGAAAGCACCAGTGACCCCCCAGCAGCGGTAGGCAATACCCCTACCAATGCATCGGAGGGGCCAATAGCTGCGATGCGCAAAGTAGCGAAGCAACTCGATGCTATAATCGACTTCGCTAGCGCAAAGCAGAACATAGCCAAGGAGTTGAAGTTGAGCCTTCTGGAGCTCCGGAAAGCTGTTCGTGTCGCAAGACAGGAACAGCAGGCATATGTTGAGAGGGTGGAATGTCGGGAGAGGCCCGACAGAGAAACCCAGACAGTGGCCTCCAATAGGGAGGAAAGAGAGAAGGTTAATAGAGGTTCACAGACAGTGGCCTTTACCTTCTATGGAGCAGCCACGTCGATCGGAGCGGCGACCGAGTTCCCCTCGAAGGGAAAGGGAAAGGGCAATCGCAAGACGGCATCGAATGCGAAGCGCCCTAGGAAGTCGCCAGGAGAGGGTGCCAAAACCGACACCACTCGGCGTGCAACCGTCAAGGCCAAACGCCGCCTGGGTGAGGTAAGCGAGGGCGAGAGTGACCTCGCTGTGGAGAGCGATGGTACCAGCAACCCGACACGACCGGGGCAGGGGGGCTCAAACCCCTGGACGCTGGTTACCAAGAAGAAGCCGGCACCGAAACCGGAGGTACCGCGGCCTGCGAGGAAGGCCAAGGACAGAGGCGAAGCCTTGTGGTTAAAAACCGACAAGGACAAATACGCCGATGTCCTTAAATCGATGAAGGCGGCCGAAAGCCTCTCGGCCCTTGGGCAGGATGTGCGTAGCGTAAGACGCACCAACACGGGAGAGATGCTCCTGGTGCTGAAGCGAGGCGCACAATCAAGTGCAATATATAAGGCCTTGGCTCAAGAGGTCCTTGGCGAGGGCGCCCAAATCAGGTCGCTAGGTGCGGAATCAACTCTCCAGTGCAAGCACTTGGACGAGTTCACGACCGCAGAAGACGTCGTCGCAGCCGTCAAGGAGCAATGCGGCGTCACAATCGAGCGGGCCTCTGTGCGATTGAGGGACGGACCCTCTGGCACCCAAGTAGCCTACCTCAGGCTACTGAATGCGGATGCCAAAAAGGTAACCGAGAAAGGGAAGCTGAAGATCGGCTGGTCGGTATGCCCTATTAGTATACCCCAGCCGCCTTCAGTGGACAGGTGCTATCGGTGCCTAGAATCCGGCCATAAAGCTTACGAATGTAAAGGCCTAGACAGGAGCAAGCTATGTCGTCGATGCGGCGAGGAGGGGCATAAAGAGCGGGGGTGCACTAAGGCATATAAGTGCCTTATCTGCACCAGCAAGAAGCAAGCCCATAAACATGCTATGGGCGGACCTTCGTGTCCCTTCGGCGAGTTAAATAAGAAGAAGCCGTGAGAGTCACACAGCTAAATCTTAACCATTGTGCAGCAGCCCAACAGCTGCTGTGGCAGTCGGTCTCGGAGTCGAGGACAGATGTCGCCCTCTTATCAGACCCGTACAGCATCCCTGCCGGCAACGGCAATTGGGTGTCGGACGGGTCTGGAATGGTGGCAATCTGTACAACGGGAAGGTTCCCGGTTCAAGAGGTAATACACCCCTCCGCCGAGGGTGTGGCGATTGCCAAGATCAATGGTGTGTTCTATTGCAGCTGCTACGCCCCACCAAGGTGGCCAATAGAACAGTTCTACCAGATGATCGACAGGCTCTCGTCGGACCTCGTGGGCCGGAAACCGGTAGTAATAGCGGGAGACTTCAACGCTTGGGCAGTGGAGTGGGGCAGCCGCTGTACAAATAGCAGGGGTCAAGCGCTAATGGAAGCGTTTGCGAAACTCGATACTGTGCTAGCTAATGATGGCTCCGCTAGTACATTCCGTAGAAACGGAGTGGAGGCGTGGATTGATTTGACCTTTGCCAGCCCGAGTCTGGCTCCAGGCATGGAATGGAGGGTAGACGAAGGCTACACCCATAGTGATCATTTAGCAATCCGCTTTAAGATCAACTATGGTGTGCAGCATCCGAGGGCGGGAGATCCCTGTCAGGTAAGCGGGTGGAAGTCCAATCACTTCGACAGCGAAGCTTTCACCGCGGCCCTGGGACTGGAGGCCAACACCGACAGTCTAAGCGGGGATGCGCTGGTAGCTGTTCTATCACGCGCGTGCGACGCCACTATGCCGAGAAAAACACTGCCAAGAAACGGCAGATGCCCGGTATACTGGTGGAGTGCCGAGATTGCAGCTCTACGGTCAGCCTGCCTCAGAGCTAGACGTAGGATGCAAAGAGCTCGCACCGAGGATGCAAGAGAGAACCGCCGTGAAGTGTTTCGAGCTGCGAAATTAGCCCTTAACAAGGCTATAAAAAGCAGCAAGAGAGCGTGTTTCGACAACCTGTGTGAGAGTGCCAACGCGAATCCGTGGGGTGACGCCTACCGGATTGTGATGGCCAAGACCAAAGGGGGCTCCTCACCCCCAGAACGGTCTCCGGACCGGTTGGCAACGATTATCGAAGTACTCTTCCCGTCTCGAGCCACAAGCCCCTGGCCACCTGCACTACGAGACAGTGCGGGCACGGTCGAAATGGTGGCTCCAGTGACGAACGAAGAACTACTCGCAGTGGCTAAATCCCTAGCAATGAACAAAGCTCCAGGGCCGGATGGAGTTCCGAACAACGCTCTCAAGGCAGCGATCATAGCGAACCCGAACATGTTCAGGCTAGCTATGCAGAGATGCCTTGACGAGTGCCGTTTCCCCGATAGATGGAAAAGGCAGAAACTGGTGCTGTTGCCGAAGCCCGGGAAGCCGCCAGGCGACCCATCGGCGTACAGACCAATCTGTCTGATAGACACGACTGGCAAACTGCTTGAGAGGATCATCCTCAACAGGCTCACCCCGTACGCGGAAGGTACGGACGGTCTGTCAAGCAACCAGTTTGGCTTTCGGAAGGGTAAGTCCACAGTGGACGCTCTCAACTCAGTGATAAATACTGCCGAGATAGCGATCCAACGAAAAAGGCGAGGTATTCGATACTGTGCGTTAGTGACACTTGACGTGAAGAATGCATTCAACAGCGCAAGCTGGGATGCCATCGCGCTCTCGTTACACCGGCTTAGCCTACCGGTGGGTCTGTACCGGATCCTGGAAAGTTACTTCCAAAACCGCGTACTGCTATACGAGACCGATGCCGGTCAGAAAAGGGTTCCGATTACCGCCGGAGTCCCGCAGGGCTCGATCCTAGGCCCGGTGCTATGGAACCTCATGTATGACGGGGTTCTGAGACTGAAGTTCCCTCCTGGGGTCAAGATCGTCGGCTTTGCCGACGACGTAACCTTGGAGGTCTACGGGGAGTCAATTCCTGAGGTAGAACTAACCGCAGAACACGCGATTAGCACGGTGGAGGAATGGATGAGCGCGAGAGGCCTGGAGCTCGCTCATCATAAGACGGAGGTAGTTATCGTCAACAACCGCAAGTCGGCACAACATGCAGTTATCCATGTGGGAGAAGTCGCGATCACTTCACAGCGAAGTCTGAAGTCTCTCGGAGTCATTATAGACGACAAGCTGACCTTCGGCAGCCATGTCGACTATACGTGCAAGAGAGCGTCGACTGCTGTTGCGGCACTATCGAGAATGATGTCCAACAGCTCAAAGGTGTGCGCCAGTAGACGTAGGTTACTGGCAGGCGTTGCCGTATCTATCCTCAGGTACGGCGGCCCGTCATGGTCAAGAGCACTGAGGGTAACCAGTTACCTACAGAAACTGGAGAGCACCTACCGCGTGATGTGCCTCAGAGTGATATCTGCCTACCGCACGGTATCACACGATGCATCCTGCGTGATAGCGAGCATGATGCCAGTCGGGCTGGTCATTCGGGAAGATGAGGAGTGCTTTGAGCTACGTGGAAATAGGGGAGCCCGCGAGCGCACCAGGGTGACCTCGGTCGCCAGATGGCAGCGTGAGTGGGACAACTCCTCGAAAGGTAGGTGGACCCACCGGCTGATACCTAGCATATCGAGCTGGGTGGGAAGACCCCATGGGGAAGTTCACTTCCACCTGACACAATTCCTGTCAGGCCATGGCTGTTTCCGTCAGTACCTCCACAGGTTCGGACACGCGGAGGTCCCAGTCTGCCCGGACTGCCCAGGTGTAGATGAAACTGCCGAGCACATACTGTTCGTATGTCATCGGTTCGACGTCGAAAGAAGAGCAATGCTTGACGTCTGTGGCTGGGACACAACCCCGGATACCCTTATCCAGCGGATGTGTCAAACGGTGGAGAAGTGGAACGCAGTCTCGGCTGCTACCATCCAGATTGCCAGTAGGCTACAGGTAATCTGGCGAACCGAGCAACAGACGGCGGGCACGGCTAACTAGTGATTGGTTAGTTGGAGCGAAAAAGGCCAAGCGCAAAATAAGAGAGTGAATGGTCTGTTCATGCCGAGGTAGGTTGGCGCAGCGAATGGCAACCGCGTAAGGGGTAAACCCAGCCACCCCGAAGCAAGACAGAAGAGTGAGTGTATAGGCGTATAAGTGGACTGCCTCATGCCAAGACGGGAGGGTCGTAGCGTAGTATGTTGGAACTAAGCTATCGATGCCTCATGGCGTGGCAGAGGAGTGAAAGGGTGAGCATCCAAGTCAGTCTCACACTGCATGTTAAGGGTGAGCATAAAAGTCAGCCTCACAGGTTGGTAGCAAGCAAGGAATGAAAAAGGTGAGCACAAAAGTCAGCCTCGCATGGTATGTCAGAAGTGGGGCCTAAGAAAAATGTCCCACATGGGATGCCAGAGGGAGTGACAAAGGTACAATAGAGTGGCACGATTGAGAGTGAATCAGGTGATAGGGTGAGCACCCAAGTCAGCCTCACATGTATGGGTAGGGCGAGCACAAAAGTAAGCCTAGCAAGGAATGAGTAAGGTGAGCACACAAGTCAGCCTCGCATGGAACGTAAAAGGTGAGCACAAAAGTCAGCCTCATGTGGGAGTGTTTGAGAGTGAATCAAAGTGTGATTGAGAGAGCACCCAAGTAAGCCTCATACAGGATGTATGATCGCGCGAGTGAGAGTGAATGAGTACATTGAGTACAGCCATCCCCCCTGAAGTAATACCGAGAGGTAGTTCCTGGGAGGAATGATGGCGGAGCCCAATGGAGTTTAGTCGGTATTAATGGCTGGTCACCATTCGAGTCCGACACGCCCCCAGTGCACCCCGTGTGGTAGATTGGACCCTACCGTTAGCACGTGTACTGGGCTAGGACATAAAGGTCTTCTCCATTGTAAAAAAAAAAAAAAAAAAATGATCGCTGCCTTGAGAGCGCTGTTTGGAACTCCATCCGGCCCTGGAGCTTTGTTCATTGCTAGGGAATTAGCCACTGCGAGTAGTTCTTCATTCGTCACCGGAGCCACCATGCAAACCCGGAAGCGTTGGTTTGTTAAAAAGTTTTGGACGAAGGCGCCGAGATTACCTTGTATGCCCCTTCGTTGAAGTTGTTGCAGGATGTATTTGCGCTGTATGATGGCGGTGTACGCTTACGCCACGTCAAGTATAGCAATGTCGGCGTGGAGATTTTTGGACCTTGCTTCGTTCGATATTGCTCCGAGGAAGCTCAGGTGGACTACTGTACCGTGTCTCTTCCGGAAGGCGAATTAACTTGGGTCGACTAATGTCTCGTCTTCCAGCAACATGGTCAGTCGCCGATTGACCATCCTCCCCAGTGTTTTAGAGGTGCATGACAGGAGGCTTATTGGCCTGAAGTCTCTCGGAGCGCGGATGTCCTGACGTTTCTTGGGAATAGGGACTACGTGGGCCGATTTGCAGTACTCGGGGAAGGGGACCCGTCTTATCAGGTCGTGTTGAAGGAGTCTAGAAGAGGTAGTTTGACTCCATGTAGAAGATGCCCAAGCATCGGATAGCCTGCCCTGTCCAGGCCGCGGGACTTTCATCGTGTGGTGCCGAGGTCGGCAGTGAGTTCGGCTCCGGTAAAGGGTCTGACCGGTCCCAACGGCTCCGTTGTTTGTGAGTCCGTCCACGAAATTCATTCGACTGATTAGGAAGCTTTCCCTGCGGCATGCCACAGCTGTGGAGTCTGGCAAGAAAGTAGTAGGAGAAACTTCAAATCTGCTTTTTTTGCCGTGCTAAGGCGACTGACAGGGCGTCGTTGGCGGATGGCGAATTGAAGTAGCATCCTATTCTGTCTGCGATTTCCTGAGGGTCGGCGATAGTAGTTTGCCACTGAGTGCATTGACCATCCCACAGCTCGGGGGATGGGGAGTCTAGATAAATCCGCCCAACTAGTTTCCTTAGCCGAACACCGGCCGAGCCCCGGAGGGGATGGTTGGCCGGTGTTTTTGCATGATGCGGAGAGCATTTCTTCTAGCCTTGCTGGCAACGGCTACTTCCGGGTTCCACCAGTGTACGGCACGGTGTGGTGGGACGCCACTGGTGCGGGGAATGCATTCTTCCGCCGCGTTGACGATCATTTCCGAAAGTTTGACCGGCGAATACGTGCGGTGGTACTATATGGCGGCGTCGTAGACATCCCAGTCGGTGTTTTCGTACAGCCAGTCTTTGAATCATTGAGACAATTTATGCGCAGCTCGATGGGGAAGTGGTCGCTCTCGACTGTGTCATAGATCCTTGACCAACCGCATATTCCGGTGATGGAGATAGAAGCAAAGGTGACGTCGAGGGCGGAGCCGTTGCCGCGGATGAACGTAGTGCTACTACCTTCATGAACTACGACGGCGTCGTGTTTCTCGATTCTCGTTGCCTCGCTGGCAGAACTTGTCCGAGCCCCAGGAGGTGTGGTGGACGGGGGGTTAATGGCCCCTTTGTGGTAGGTTTTGTTGAGGTTGGGCGGGCAATCGAGCTACTCGGTGACCCGCTCACGAGTTGGGCACCCGAGGCGGCTTGGATGTCCGCCATGTTTGTGCGAGCTGTTTTTTTTTGCGGATGAGGGAGGGGGGGGGTTGGCTCAATTGGCTTAGTTAGGAATATGTTATATGGGATAGGATTAGGAAGTTCCGATGGTCCCACGCCAAAAGTAGCCGGGATCGGGGTCGGCGTGGGTAGTACTTGGTGTACGTTTATTTGTCATGGTTTTTCTATTTCTCTCAATCTCTCTTACAGGCTTGGTAGGATTTCACAGCTGCTCAATTGGAGACGTCAATGGCGGACTCCGTGGTGATGAGTCTCGTGAAGTGGTGCGCTTTGGTGGTAAGGGGTAGTTTAGTGGAAGTTCCACTTGCGATTGCGGCGTCTGCTGTTCGTTCGTCGTTGAACTTGCTGAAAGGACTCCTGAATCGGTCCATTTGGTGTTGTTCCCGGTTCTTACTGCTCTTGTAACGGCTTGACCCGCTTCGATTGTTTACGGGGTAAGTGGGTTTTGTTGGGGCGTTCCGATCTCCGGTGGTCATTTCTGGGGTAGTCGGTTTCGCTGGTCTTGTTGCGTAGTTTTGGTAGTGTACTCGTACAGGATTCGGTGGAGAGGTTTACCTGTAGCATTTGCCTTTTGAGGTCGATGGAAGCCTTGCGAAGTAGTATTATTTGGTCAACCACTAAAACACTGCCTAAGCCCAATTGAACGTGAAGATTTCTTGATCGTGTAGGAACGAGCGTTTATGCGCGCTTAAGATCTCTTTTATAAATTTATAGCTGTTTAATCACCGGGACATTTCCATGGTCGTGAAATCGCGGGTTTAAGTATACAACGATGATCGCGAAGGTTTCGAGCGATGGTATGTTAACGTGTTTGATTGCGTGGGCGTTTGTGTGTGCTAGTGGCTATTTAACTTCGTATGCATAAATTTGGTTATATAACCGCGTTTGTCATTTGCATATTCGCGTGGATTCTTGAATGTTTGCCTGAAAAGCGAGTCAGATGTTTAATTTTGAGTGTACGGATCACATGCTATAACTGAAGACATTACCCCAGGGTGCTAGGACCAAGGGTAGAGGTTTCGGGACGTGACCGATTCATGATCGTGGGTTTAGTTTTGCGTAGATCATTGCAGCTGCATGTGCGATTTTGTGACCAAACCTGTATAATTGTACAGGGGACGAGCGTTCGTATGTTATCAGGTTTTATCACGAGGGCGTCTTTGTCATGTTCATGAATTCCTTTGTATATCCGTGTAACCGCATGCATATTCACGCGATCCGCGAATGTAAGTGTACGGCTCTGATCTTAGAAAGGAATGAGTTCCTCCGTATCACCAGAGTATCCTGTCTTGGACTCCTCAGACTTCTAGTGCATATGATTTTTTTTTGAGACGAAGATTGAAGGGTCTACGCTGTTTAGCCCAAAGGTCAAAGTGATCTCCCCCTTCTCACTGAAATCTACGACTATGGCGTCCGAAGACTTGTTGTCTAGTGTATACAAATTACGTATTTATGAGTGGAAACTCCTAGACGAGTGTGTTTCATGATCCCGCAAGAGCGAGCGTTTGTATACTGGCATATTAAATCGTGTTTATAAATTTGTGAATGCTACTGAGTTGACTTAATAGCTATGACGTGAATATGATTACGAGATCGTGAGTATGCACGAATGACGACCGGGTTTGTATTATCGCGGAAGACGCGAGCGTTTCTATGTTATTGTGCGCGGTCTTTTAATCGTGTGGGCATTTGTATTGTATTTCATTTGAATATTTCCGTGTTCTTTTGAGTGTCGCCGATAAAGTCACAACAAAAAAAAGCAACGAGGCAATAATTACACATTCATTCAGTAAAGATGAGATAGACTTGTATTGTACAATATATTAGAGAAAGGCATTAAATATTGTAACAATCATGCCCAGAGCGACAAAAAATAGTTTAAATGAAAGGTGAGCAGGCAAAATCATACTGCACTTGAAAAAAAATATTAGTATTCCGCACACCAATTAACTAGTACAAACACTAACGAATGGTTGAACTTGGTTTGGGCAGGTGAGAGTAGGACAAACATGTAACATAAAAAAGCCTAATAAGTCCGATCTCCTCGATGCAACACTATCAAGTGTTTTTGCAAACAACAGCCCTCAAAAAGGTAAGGTATTTCAGAGGCCCGGCGTGGCCCACTTTTCGAGTTTTAAGGAATTTTTGAATAGCAATAAAAATGTTTTTTTTGGGTTTTCCATTCCTCACTAATAAAACAGCAGAAACATTTTCCCAAGAAAAAATTAGAGAAACCAACTTCCCGGCTCAAGACCTAACTTAGAAAAGTTGGATTTGTATGTTTCGTGTTACACTCGTCAGTAACCGATACCAACTTGCTGCTAGTTTGACAATATATCCAAACCAACACCAAAATTGGCGCCAGTTAGACACTAAATACAAACAGTTCACACAACATGTCATGAGTGATGTCTGTAGGCCAAGCACAGAAGATCCGGAGCTGACGAGTATAGGGAACGAGTACAGGAAAACGAACTGTCTTTTGGCATGAGAGTCAAACGCGTCTTTCGAGTATGCAACATTTTTCCCCATGAAAAATATAGTGTCTAACTGGTGCTAATTTTGGATATATTGTCTAACTGGCAGCAAGTTGGTTTCAGTTACTGACGAGTGGAACACGAAATGTTCAAATCTGAAAAGAAGCTTTTAATTTCGCTGGGTCTTAAGGGCGAAGCAAATTTCTGGTAGAGGTCAGTATGAAAAACTGCAATTATGTTCAATGGAATATTCCTAGCTGACACTTTAAATAGAACGTGTATGCAATACCGCCAATCCACTAAGCCTAGGGTAGGGTTATAGGTTCACCCGATTTTAGCTCAAAAAGCTTACTTCCGAAACTGATCATAAGTGCAATCTCTTTGTTTACTTTCTCTATCGGCGCCATCATGAAATTTTTCAATATAGTTTCAGTGTATGTCGAAAGACACTAATTTCGGCTAGCATATTATACTAAAAATTAAGGATCAAACAAAAACTGCCGGGTTATAAACGGAAGAGATAGTAAACAAAGATTCTTATTTGCACTTAGGACCTTTTCACATGTTTGCCAAGATATCATTAGAAGTGTTAGGTACAGAAGTTAGCACTGTAATAGCACAAAATTTTGTCTTTTCTGGCATTATATCAGCATTAAATCAGCAGTTAGGCCTCTTATTGGTTAATTGGAGCTATATCACCACTCACTCCTACGTCACTTCTATTCAGCAACCTTTAGTAACACTAAGCCAACCCCACTCAGCTATTCGTCATTAACACCCTACTTCCCGACAGGCATGAACATCAGATCAAATCCACACCGGCATCCTATTAGCCAGTGTTCTACATCACCACAAGGAAGAACGGTATCCCCATGCTCGCAGTCAGTTAGTTAGCGGTTCCCTCCGTCCGCTACACCCTCCCCCCACGAAGCGTATGTTCTTTGTGGTGTAAGAGAATAATTTGGATTTAAAATGGAATTTATACGCCAAGTTTTCCCACAGCAACGCCGAGGCTTCCCCGCGTACCCAGGAACCATTTGCAATTTGAGTTTCGCATCGAGTAACGTGGGTGAGAACACTAACAGGTGTTAATCAGTGATTTGAACAACAGCAACAACAACAACAACAACAACAACCACCATTACAGTAGCGACTTTGCGGAACGATTCTGAAAAAGGGAACCATGCTGATGTGTGTCTCGTATCTGGGGATTGTATGTACCCCAGCTACAACTATGCGAACACAAAAAGCCATGGCTTTGTAACAAACTGTTCGGATTGGCGTTGCTGGGTATTTCGCAAAGCACATAAGCGTTGGCATGGTTCGAATTCCACCATTGCAAACGGTTGGAGGTATCACCCACATTTTCCGGCAACACTGCCACCGAACTATTCAAGAAACTTTGACAAGCTGGCATCCCGCTGCTGGCTGTTGTAATCCATGGGGAAAAGTTGCACAAATCGTATCATTTCACATCTCGTCGTCGTCGTCGCCGTCGTCATCGTTGATGTACCCGAGCCCGGCACACGGTCGATTGAGTTTTACCCCGCTGTTTGGGGAACAAAATTAGAATGTTTGCCGCATATCACCGGAATGGAAAACAAACGGCACCATCAACGCCGGGGGTTGAATTTACAATTGTGATCAATGGCAGTGGCATGTAGGATGTGCATCAAGGCTGTGTGAATTTCCACATCAGTTGCACGTATTTTGCTGAATGCTTTGCGGGAGTAGCTTTGTACAAACTGCGGAATCAACGTTCGATTAGTGGTTTACCATAGATATCCGATTATAGTTTGAAATATTTATATATTATTTGACGTAACTAGATCAGCTAAGATGAAATTTTAAATGATTACAACGAAATTGTGGACCGAAAAGCCTAAATTCCTCCCACCAAAACGTTTGCAAAACGCTCCACAGTGGCCACCCTTTAACCTTCCTCACAACGACCTGTCAGAGCACTATGGCGAAAGTGACAATCGCGTGCACTTTTCATACTTTTAATTAAAATTTCTTTCGCCAATTTGAACCACGTGGACTCCAACTTCCGAGGAGGCAGCGATAGAGATAGAGAAAAAAAAAAGAGAAAGAGCGGGGCACTTGGAAAAAAGGCGCGCAAATGCAAAGTCCTTACAAGTGGAAAAGTTATAATTATCCTCTTCCGCTCATTACGGGCGAGGTTTGCTTTCGCGCTGAACACACCCGGGAGCGGTGATGATAACAATACGCATATGGTAGACTTTACTTGGGTCGGTATCATATAATAGTGTTTGAATAAAAAAAAGTTTATCCTGAAGCGAAACGAGCGAATTTCTGCATCAGGAGAAAATTAACGTCAAAAGGGTTGACGTATTCAAACAGACTGCATTCTTGTGACCGCCATATGACAGCGCTTGTGGACGGGTATATCACGTTACCGTCCTAAATTCGGTGACGAAAATTAAGAAAAAAAAAAGGGAAAAAGGTCCTGAAAGACAGCAACATGGTATTACATTACACATTGGGGCCACATTATGCAACCAAGTTGAAAGGACTTTGCAAACAAGCTTGTATACAAAAAGCCTTTCGTTTCACGATGCGGAATGTCACCCCTGGTTCAAAACTCAAATTGCGCAGCAATTTTTCCTTTCTTGAACAGCTGCATTTCATTGATGCTAATCATCGACAGGTTTTCAGTGGTGATCTTTTGTCGGTTCTTACGGTAAAGAGAGATAAGTCTGTCTTTGCCAGGAGACATGTTGATAGACTGATTCGTAGTTATGCTGCCTTAGCTTGACTCCTGCCAGCAGAAGACAAAAGATTAGCCGTTGAGTAGTACCGTCTTTACGCATGGGCACACTGGGCCTAGGCCAGGGGTCCCTGCATTTTAGAGGACCCGCGATAATGATAGGCGCATAAAATCATACCGAATGCACAGAGAACAGACGTCCAACTTCAGCATTCAACTTGTGTAAAAATCCCCAACGGTTTCGAAGCTAGTTGGGATATTTCCAGCAGGTGCGCTACCGTCGTCATGTTTTTTGGTGGTTGAGCTCGACTGAATTGACAGCGGTTATACCTCTACCCAGTCAAACCATTCCGGAACCGGTTCGGATTTCTGAGATTCAGTATGGATTCCAGCTCAAATGCATCAATCGATTGAGACGGAATCGGTTGTTTCCTTTGAGACAGATTCCATACTGAATCCATTTAGGATTTTGAACCGGTTCCGGAATGGATTTGACCGATAGTTGGGATAAGTTGGTTTGGCGGTCAAAAGTTGACACACATTTTATTAACATATTTGTTCGATCATGGATGTCTGTTCTCTGTGCGTAATGTCTGCACTACTAACACCATGAAAACTTTAAAGGAAAAGAGCCGCCCAATCTTTATTTGTTTCAAAAAATAATTCGATGAGCATTCTTGGATTATTATACCGATCACAAGTAGAATATTCTCCAGCTGCTGATTTCAGTTAAACCAGATTAATGTCAAACGTAAAGATAAACTATGAATCACGACGACATAAACTTGACTAACCAATGAATTGTAATAAGAAACGCGAGGCATGAAAAAAATCTGATTTTGAATCATCTGAAAGGGATTCGTCAACACAAAATGGTTTGATTTCAAAGCCTTCAGTTTGCGAAGTGAAATGTGTATTGAAAACCCAAATAGGGCTTTTGTGAAGTCACATTATATCCAGTTTCATCATATCAGGAACGTAGTTCTGCTCATTTTTAATATGTTAAAGATAACTCTTTTGTAAGCCCTGTAGTTTAAAAATAGAGA